>NW_006408571.1:440283-441717 GCF_000296735.1 Chrysochloris asiatica
AGGATAGGTATGACTAGGAACTGTCTCAACAGCTCTTAACAACAGCAACAACAATTACCTAGTGCTGTTGTAACAGAAATACCAAAAGTGGATGATGTTGGCAAATACATTCATTCTGGTGTTCCAATTAAGAGCACTGGCTCTGGAGAAACGTCCTTGTCTCTTTTCAGAAACACTGATCCCAGTATTCCTTGGAGATGTCCGTTTGTCTTGGCAGTAATCTTCTTCTGGATCTAGGAACTTCACAGTGCGGGTACCAGAGGTCAATGGTTGCACTCCGCTCCTAGCTCTTCTGTCTTGGTCCCTCTCTCTCTGCTCATTTCTTATTCCTTTTATAACTCCAAACAGATAAAGAAATTGACTCAAAATACAACCTAATCCTGTAGATTGAAATTGCCATGGCTGCCAAAAGAACCAATAGATCCATTTTGGAAGAAGTGAAGCCAGAGTGCTCCTTGGAGGCCAAGATGGCCAAACTTCGCCTCTCATACTTTGGACATATTGTCAGGATGGAGCAATTGCTGAAGAAGAATATCATGTTTGGTAAGATGGAGGTTCAGAGAAAAAGAGGAAGATCCCCAGTGAGATGGATTGGCCAAGTGGCAGCATTCATGGACTCAAGCGTGGCAACAGTAGTGACTTTGGCCCAGGATCAGGCAGTGTTTCATTCTGCTCTGCATAAAGTTGCTGTGGGTTGGTACCGAGTCGATGGCACCTAACAACAACAACAACAAAAGTATAGTATGCCAAACATATCTGATGTAATTTTTAAAAAATTTTTTATTGTGAATTATGTGATAGTTTACATGCCAGAACATTAGCTTTACATTCATCCTATTGTATTTTGTTTCATTGAAATGATTACAATACTCTCCATGCATTATCAAACAACTAAAGAGTATATCCCACAAGCCTGCCCCCTGGGTGCCAGCACACAGCCTTTCTCCCTCCCTGAGTCCAGCATCCCCAGCCGCTCCATCTCTCCACTTCATCATCTCTGCCTCCATCTCTGGAGTCACTGCTTCTCTGGGAAGTGTCCGGCACTCAGCGCCTCTTCCTTAATGATCCCAGGGACCTTTGCTCCTGGATTTCAAATTCAACCACTCTCTTCCTTTTGTTACAAAACATCTGCCTTCACATTTCCAAACCTCACAGTCAGTCCTGATAGTAATTATTCACTATTGTACCACAAGAGTCTTAATCTCCATCTCCTTTCATCAGTCTGTCCAGAAAGATTAGAAACTGCTCAGTTGAGATTCTAACCTCTGGAACTAGGCAATCACTTGAAAGTTTGTAAACCAGTCACTTCTTGCCTTGGTAGCCCCCACATTTTGCATAGCCCACGTTAAATTGCCCATCTCTCAACCCTGTGTATCGAGGGGGTAGAAATGATCCTCACTGTAAAGATTTGTTCCCTCTTTTGAGCTACTACAT
>NW_006408571.1:443921-446047 GCF_000296735.1 Chrysochloris asiatica
TTTCTACAGAGGAATCCAACTGATGTTTGTATGTTGATTTTATAACCTGCTACTTTGCTGAATCTTCCAATGAGGTCTTGTAGCTTTTTAATGGAGTCTTGGGGTTTTCTATGTATAGGATCATATCATCTGCAAATAGAGAGAGTTTTATTTCCTCTTTGCCAATTTGGATGCTTTTAACTTCCCTGTCTTGCCATATAGCTCTGACTAAGACTTCCAACACAACATTGAAAAGGAGTGATGACAAAGAGCATCCTTGTCTGGTTCCTGTTTGCACAGGGAAGGCTTTCAGTTTCTCTCCATTGAGACTAAGGTAGGCTGTTGGTTTTGTATATATGCTCTTAATTATGTTGAGGAATTTCCTTTCAAATCCTACTTTGTTGAGGGTTTCTATCAGGAATGGATGTTGGATTTGTAAATGCCTTTTCTGAATCTATCAATATGAATATGTGGTTCTTTTATTTTTCTTATTTTTATGGCAGATTACATTGATTTTTTTTTTTTTTCTAATATTGAACCATCCTTGCATCCCTGATATGAATTCCACTTGGTCGTGATATATTATTTTTTTGATGTGCTGCTGGATTCTGTTGGCTAGGATTTGTTGATAATTTGCATCTATGTTCATGAGGGATATTGGTCTATACTTTTGTTTCTTAGTAACATTCTTCCCTAGTTTTGGTATGAGGGTTATGCTTGCTTCATAAAATGTGTTAAGAAGTTTTCCATCCTCTCCTATATTCTGGAATAATTTGAGTAGAATTAGTGACAGTTCTTCCCTGGATGTTTGGTAGAACTCACCAGTGAAGCCATCTGGACCTGGACTTTTTTTGGTTGAGAGTTTTTTGATGACCTGATCAGTTTCTTCTTTTGTTATGTGTCTGTTCAGGTTTTCTATTTCACTCTGTGTAAGTATTGGTAGATAATGTTTTTCTAAAATATATATCCATCTCTTCTAAGTTTTCAAATTTTTTGGAGTACAGCTCTTCATAGTATACTCTTATTATCCTTTTGATTTCCTTTGATTCTGTTATGACATTGCCCATGTGGTTTCTAATGCATGTTATTTGTGTCTTTTATTTTGTTAGGTTTGCCAATGATTTGTAAATTTTATTAATCCTTTCAAAGAACCAGGTTTTTGTCCTGTTGATTCTTTCTATTGTTTTTCTGTTTTCTATCTCATTTATTTCTGCTCTAATATTTATTATTTCTTTTCTTTTGATGACTATAGGTTTCCTCTGTAGGTCTGTTTCTAATTGTTGTAGATGCTGTGTTAATGTGTAAATTTTGGTTCTTTCTTTTTTTTTGGATGTGTGCATTTATTGCAATAAATTGTTCTCTCAGCACTGCTTTTGCCATGTCCTAAAGATTTTGGTATGTTGTGTTTTCATACTAATTTGTTTCTATGAATTTTGTGAATTCACATTTAATTTCTGCTAGTACCCAACCACTTTAAGCAGGATGTTATTCAGTTTTCATGTATTTGACTTTATTTCCTTAGTCTTCCTATGGTTGATTTCAAATTCAATAGCATTGTGGTCTGAGAAGACGCTTTATAGTATTTTGATATTTGTAAATTTATGGAGGTTTGCTTTGTGGCCTAACACATGGTCTATCCTGGAGAATGTTCCATGCACACTGGAAAAGAATGTGTATTGTGCTATTGGTGGGTTAAATGCTCTATACACATCTATGAGGTTGAGTTTGCTGATTCTGTTGTTTAGTTCCTCTGGGTCTTTGTTGAGTTTCTTCCTGGTTTTGCAATCCATTTTCAAAAGTGGTGTATTAAAATTGCCCACTATTATTGTCTATTTCTTTCTTGAAATCTATTAGAGTTTGCTTTATATATTTTGGCACTCTTTCGTTTGGAGCATATATATTTGTATGGTTATTTGTATTTGTTCAACTTTCCCAGGATGCTCTAATGGCATCTTTATTTATTATGCTGGTTTTTGCTGTAAAGTTTATTTTATTAGAGATTTGTATTGACACTTGTGCTTGTTTTTTATTTCAATTACCTTAGTATATTGTTTTCCATCCTTTGACTTTTAGTCTGTTTTTGTCTCTGAGTGTAACATGTGTCTTTTGCAGACACAGTATTGAAGGATCTTGTTTTCTTATCCATT
>NW_006408571.1:446827-475899 GCF_000296735.1 Chrysochloris asiatica
GATTCTTGATTGGCAGTTTTTTGTTTTTTCTTTCAGGGTTTTATATATGTCTACCCATTGAATTCTTGCCTGCATGATTTCTATTGAAATATCCGAGCTTAATTTGATTTGCTTGCCTTTGTATGTTACACTTCTCTTATCCCTAGCTGCTTTCAGGATTCTGTTCTTATTTTTATTTTGGAGAGCTTAATTATTTCATGTCATGGTGATTTGCTTTTAGGGTCTATCCTTCCTGGGGTTCATTAAGCTTCTTGAATGCTTATCTTTTCAGTTTTCAGGATGTTAGGGAAATTTTCCCCCAGAAGTTCTTCAACTATCTTCTCTGCAGACTTGTGTGATTCTTCTTGTTCCAGAGTGCCAATAATTCTTAAGTTATTCTTCTTCATTCTGTGCAACGTAAATCTTAGGCCTTCTATAGATCTTTTTATCCTTTTTTTTTCTGCATGCTCTTCTATCTTAGTAGTGTTGAGAAATTTCTTCTTCCTAAGAAATTTCAAGATGCCACTGTTGGTAATTATGATGTAACTCAGGATTTAATTTTTGGCATATTTCCTTTTTAGTCTGCTTCTCCTGCTCCACAACCCCCATTCAGGTCTTTTTTGTAGTGATAAACAATTTAGGGATGGCTGTGGCTGTTTTGCACTGCTGTTTGGTTTTAAGTGAAAACTGTCCCTTTAAATTTTGAGGAGATCTGTGTGCATGTGTAATAGAACCCTCTGGGAGTGTGGATAGGGTGTACACTCTCTCACTTACCCCCTCTAGTCACCAGAATGGAGGTGTGCAGTCAGCGAGAGATCAAATAACAAATACAAAAAATAGAATGTCCACAACTTTATCTTGTGGTTCTGTCAGGCTTCTGTGACTGCTCTGATCTTTGCCCTGCTTGGTCTCACCCAAGATGGTGACTCTGGGTGCAGCTGAGTGTCTTGGATTAGAAAGCACTAGATTTCATGAGTCTGCTATAAATTCCACTAGCTGTAAACTTTCCAACCTTCTAAATATTCCTTTATTTGTTGTTCAGAATTCTGGGACCATCCCCTGAGCCTGCTTGGTCTGGTATTCTCTGTTGTTGCTGATGGAGCTCCTCACTGCACTTCTACCCGATCCACCATCTTGTTTGGTCTCTCCTTGTCTTTTTTCTGCTTTCTCTTCTATCTTAATAGTATTGAGATGTTTGTCTTCCAACTCACTAATTCTGGCTTCCAGCTCTTCAATTCTACTCCTTTGCCCTTTCAGTGTATTATCCATTTTTAATATTCTATTATTAATCATTTGGACCTCTTTCTGTAGGTTTTGAATTGTTTCAAAGTTGTATCATTCTTATTTGGTTGTTCCTGTAGTGCTTTCCTGACTTCTTCCTTATTTCTCTCAACTCCATTGTGAAGTGTTTTGATACATTTTATAATCATTTTTCTGAGTTCTATCTCAGGCATTTCCAAAGCCTACCATCTTCCAGTATGATGTGTATTTCTACCTCCAGCTCATTTGTCTCAGTCACTTTATCTTGTTTCTGGACATGTGTTGATATGGTCATCTAATTCTGCTTCTTGGGCACATTCATTAGTTATCTGTGGCCTTAATACTTAATTGAGTGTGTGTTTTGGTATTTTTTATGCTTTTTGATTGTCTCCAGGTAGATGTGATCTGAACATGGGCTTCCCTTGTCACTCTTCTTATTACTCAACTCAGAGTAACTGTTACAGATGGTGTCTGCCTACGTGGTGTAAGGCAGTTGCCTGGGTTGTGGGGTGTTATGGGGTGTGATTGTAGCTTGATTATATGACAACTATTGTTGTCTCTTCTTGGGTAATATGGGGAGAGAAAGAGTCCCCTAAAGGTAAAGAGGGGACCAAAAAACAAAACATCAGCAGCAAAAAAACAAAAACAAAAACAAAAAAACAGATTGGATACTGTAGCCTATAATCACAGAAATGAGAGAAGAGAAAAAAAAAAAAAAATCTGTAGCCTAATATGAGTATGACTCTAAAATTCTTTTTCAGCTTCTTGCTTTCAAGGTTGCCTGAGAAATTTTAAGATGCCACTGTTGTTATGATGTAACTCAGGATTTAATTTTGGGCCTGTTTTGTTTTCAGTCTGTCTCTACTGCTCCACAACCCCCATTTTGGCATTTTTCCTAGTGATAAATAGTTCAGGGCCAGTTGTGGCTGTTTTGCACTGCCATTTGGTTTTAGATGGGATCTATCCCTTTTAAATTTTGAGAAGATTATGCACATGCATAGTAGAACCCTCCAGGGGTTGGGGGTGCTGACCACTCGCTCAGGCACCCCCTATAGTAACCAGAATGGAGATGCACAGAAGACAGCAAGAGGCCAATGAACATAAGCAAAAAACAAACCCCCCAAAGATGAAAATCCACACTTTTGTCTCTTAGGTTTGGGCAGGCATCAGTCTGATCTTTCCTCTACTTGGTCTCATCACTTGGTCTTGTCCAATATGGCGGCTCGGGACCACTGAGCCTGGTGGGTTCAAAAATATGGGATTTCTTGCTTCCACTACAAATTCCACTGGCTATAAACCTTCAAACATTTAAAATATTCCTATATATGTGGTTCAGAGTTTTGGAACTGTTCCCTGAACTTGCTTCATCCAGTATTCTGTGTTATTGCTGACGGAGATCCTTACTGCACTTGTACCCTATCTACCATCTAGCCCCACCTCCTAACCTCCTTGTTTTAAGATACTTTGGCTATCTGTCAACAAGCATTCATATTCCCTATTAAAAAATGTTTTAGGCTGAACTGCAAGCCATGAATACACCACTGCCTCCACTTCTTCATTAGAGGTGAATCTTTGTCCTCAAAAGACTGCTTTGAGGGGACCAAACAAATGAATGTTTGATTGAGCAAGGTCAGAACTCTAGGGAGAATGCTTTAACACCACAAAATGAAGTTTTTGCAGCATGTCAATAGTGTGGGCTGAGGTGTGCAGACATGCTTTGTTATGCAAGAGCACAATGCCCTTGGATAGCAAACCCCACATTTAATCTGAAGTTTAGGCTTCAGCTCTTCGCTGAACATCTCACTATAATATGAACTATTGATGGCTGAATGTTTTTTTCTGATAGTGTTTCCAATTTTCCAGCTTTTGAACTTTTTCTTGTTTGGTGGGTGAGGATGTCTCCATTCTATACTCTGCTTTTTACTCTCAAGTTCATAGTGGTAAATCCATGTCTCATCACCAGTAATGATTTTTTTTTTTTTTTTTTTTAATTTGACTTTCCTCCAAGTTTAGTTCAAATTGTGTTTGCAGGTGTCTAGACACTTCTGTTTATGCTCTTCTGTGAGTTGTTTCAGCACCCATCTCTCACAAACTGTTTGAAACCCAAGTCTGTCACTGATTATTTCATAGGCATAACCAAGGCTGATTAGAAAATGATTTGTCACATAATCCACTGTCACTTGTCTATTGCACAGAATCATTTCACATGTAAACTCAATATTGTAATCAGCTGTGGATGTGGATGGGCATTTTAACACAACTAGAGTATGGGTAATTTTTGACTCACCCTCATATATGCTGTGTGCTATTGAGTCTGTTCCAATTCATAGTGAAATTGTGTAGATGTTGTTGTTGTTGTGAAGTGCTGTCGAGTTGGTTCCAACCCATAGTGCCCCTATGTAGGGTTTCTGAGGAGCAGCTGGTGAGCTTGAACTGTCGACCTGGCAGTTCAAACAGCTTTGTAGTCTGGCACATTAATCTACAGAACCACACCAGGACTCCATATGTTGTTATTAAGTGCTGTCAAATTGATTCTGAGTCATAGTGACTCTGTATAGGGTTTCTGAGGAGCAGCTGGACAGTTTGAGAGAGAGAGAGTGGCACTGTGGGATAAAGCACTGGACCTCAAGGTTAGTTTGAACCACAAGGTTGGTGGTTTAAATACACCAGATGCTCCTTGGAAACCCTACACAAGGTTGATATGCATCAGAACTAACTCTATGACACTTAACAACAACAAGAAATATATATACATGAATATAGTATTTTGTCATATAAAAAATAAAAATTTCCATTTCCAAGAGATTCTTCTGGCATATTCCACCGTAAAGGACTCTGCTCTGCACTGTTTAGGGTCTTGCCTATCATCTCCTAATTTTTCAGTGTTACTTGTCATGTTCACTAATGCATGCTGGTAATTTTACATCAATCCAGCTTTAATTAACATCCAAGCAACATTAGTGCACTAATCAGGCACTGTACTAGGTATCATAAAAATAAGCATAGCAACAAAAGAAATGATATGTTAACTAAACTAGGACAAAAAAAGTAGACCCAAAGGGCATAAATCTATTTCATCATACCTTAAATACACCTGCAGGATAGTATTCAGTTTCTGTTGAATCAGTTCTGACTTATGACCACAGCACATGTATCAGAATAGAAATGTGCTCCATAGACTTTTCAATTGTTAATTTTTTTAGAAGTAGACACCTGGTCTTTTTCCTCTAGTGCCTCTGAGTAGGCTTGACAACCTTTTTACTAACAGCAAACACTTTGTTTCGAGCCAGTTGCCATTCAGCCTATGTGTACGAAAGTAAAACTGTACTCTATGGAGTTTTCAATGGCTTTGACCTTTCAGAAGTAGATCACCAGGCATTTCTTTTAATGAGCCCTTGGGTGAACCAAAACCACTAAGCTTTCAGATAGTCTTCAGCTGTATTAAGTATTTTTGCCACCCTCAACTTTATGGCACAATACCACCACCACCACCACCAGAACTCATAGAAAATAGTAGGCATTCAATCAACATTTGTGAAATGATGGCTACGATCTGCTAAGTATATATATTATTATGTAACTATTAAGATTACCATTTATGTGTTGTTATGAAGTGCCGTGCTGTTGAGTCAGTTCCGACCCATAGCGACCCTGTATAGGGTTTCTGAGGAGTAGCTGGTGAGCTTGAACCGCTGACCTTGCAGTTAAAACGGCTTTGCAGTCTGATGCATTAACCCACAGACCACACCAGGACTCCACCACTATATATTATTGTTGTTGTTATGTGCTGTGGAGTCAGTTCTGACTCATAACGACCCTGTACAGGGTTTCCAAGGCTGTAAATCTTTAGGGAGCAGAAAGTCTCATCTTTCTCCAATGAAATAGCTAGTATTTGAAATGCTGACTGTGAGATTAGTAACCCAATTTGTGACCACTATGAATAATATTAATTATTAATTAATACTATTAATTCCTCCATTTTTTTCAAATGAGAAAACTGAGGCACAAATGTATTAAATATCTTTTCCTATGTCAATGGTCAATCAATGGCAATCTGGGACTTGTAGGTAGTCTGATTCCAAAGCCTGCCCTTGAATAATTAATTGTCTTGTCGCTAGTTTATGCATTCAAGAACTAACGTGGTTGAAATAATCTGCATTGCAGACATTCAAAATTAAGCATAGCAAGTAATTTTTGCACACTTATAGGCATTTTTCTACATTCTTTTGTTATTACTAGACCCATGATGATGTTGCATAAATTGCAAGGAGCTTCAACTCTGTAGTAATACTGATTTAAAGTAAATGAGAAATAGCAGCCTCACTTCAAGGAATATAAATCCCACATCACAATATTATGAACAGCTAGTTCTTCACACATTCTATCTTCTAAAGTGCATCACTTACAGTTTTTAATCCAAGGTTAAAGCTAATTTCCTGCATTAAACCTTCCCTCATTTAACAGTATTTACCAGTTCATGCATCTCCTAATCTAATTGGGCTGTGTCTATGTAATTCTCCATAATGCTACTTCAGGAGGAAAACATCAAACTGTTAAGTGAAGTCATGTAGATCCTACCAAATGGATATTTTTCTTTCTTTTTTTTCCCCCTCAAAGTTGTTGGATGGCATAATTTCTAGCGATTATTTTATATAAAAATATGCACACATATGAATATACATTTTTTATTTATTTAGGGAAGAATTTGCTCTAAGTGTTTCTAACCCTTCTTAAAATCATCAAATACTCTCAGAAAGTGTAGAAACTTGTCTTCTTGACATTAGTAATGTTTCCAGAGTTACAGTTCCTATATTTTATTTTGGTGTTAAGTGCCATTGAGTCAGTTCTAACCCATAGCAAAACTATATAGGGTTTCAGAGGAGCAGCTGGTAAACTTGAACCGCTGATCTTGTGGATAAAAGGACTTTGTAGTCTAGAGCATTAACCCACAGTGACACACCAGTTCCTCTGTAGAACATAATAAATGCCATAGGCAGTTCCATATCATGGTGTATAAAGCTTGAAAATTAATTTCCAAAGTGAAGGCAAGATTTCTTTTGTAACTCTATAAAAAGACAAGGAAATGTGTCCAAAACTTTTTAGCTGATGGCTGCTAGAGACAATTTAAAGGTTTAAAAATACTAGGGGTTCACAGAAATTCGCATCCCCCATTAATCCAATATCAAGACAGAAATCTGAGACCTCCAGTAGGCTGATTTGAATTGTGTGCCTTTCTAATATACTTACAAAAAGCAAAGAATGTCAATATTTGAGACTTCGGAACACAGTGATTTTCAAAACACATATAAAAATAAGTCTTCTTTATCAACAGAACCTGTTTGCTGAACACATAATCCAAGATGCTGGGCTATATGAAGAAAAACATGGTATCAGGATTGGAGGAAGACTCATTAACAACCTGCGATATGCAGATGATACAATCTTGCTTGCTGAAAACGAAGAGGACTTAAAACATTTACTGATGAAGATCAAAGAGCACAGCCTTCGATATGGATTACATCTAGTGTAAAGAAAGCAAAAATCCTAACCTCTAGACCAATAAACAACAATCTTATCAATGGAGAAAAGATTGAAGTTGTCAACAACGTCATTCTTCTTGGATCAGCTATCAATACCTACGGAAGCAGAAGTCAAGAGATCAAATGACATATTGTGTTAAGCAAATCTGCTGCACAAGACCTTTTTAAAGTGTTGAAGAGCAAAGATCTCAGCTTGAGGACTAAGGTGCGCCTGACCGAAACCATGGTGTTTTCAACAACCTCATACACATGCAAAAGCTGGACAGTGAATAAGGAAGATCATAGAAGAATTGATGCCTTTGAGTTATGGTGTTGGAGGACAATATTGAAAGTGCCTATGGGCTGCCAAAAGAACAAATAGATCCATTTTGGAAGAAGTGCAGCCAGAGTGCTCCTTGGAGGCCAAGATGGCCAAACTTTGTCTCTCATACTTTGGACATATTTATTGTCAGGAGGGAGCAGTCACTAGAGAAGGATATCATGTTTGGTACGATGGAGGGTCAGAAAAAAAGAGGAAGACCCCCAACTAGATGGATTGGCCAAGTGGCAGCATCGATGGACTCAAGCATGGCAACAATAATGAGGTTGGCATAGGATCAGGAAGCATTGAGTTCTGCTGTGCATAGAGTCGCTATGGGTCAGTACCGACTTGATGGCACCTAACACCAGCAACATTCAATCTGTGTGCTGAGCAAATAATCTGAGAACTTGGATTATATGAAGAAGAAAGTGGAATCATGATTGAAGGAAGACTCACTAACAGCCTAAGATATGCAGTTGATACAACTTTGGTTTCTGAATGTGAAGAGGACTTAAAATAATTAACTGATGAAGATCAAAAACAAAAATCCTCACCACTGGGCTAATAAATAACATAAAAATAAATGGAGAAAATATTGAAGTTGTGACAGACTTCGTTTTGTTTGTATCCATAATCAACTTTCATGCAAGCAGCAGCCAAAAAATCAAATGACATATTGCATTAGGCAAATCTGTTGCACAAGGACTCTTTAAATGTGCAAAAGAAAATATATCAGTTTGAGAACCAAGATATGCCTGATTCAAGCCATAGTATTTTCAGCAGTATCATATGCATGTGAGAATTGGACATTGAATAAGGAAGACCATCAAATAATTACTGCATTTGAGTTGTTGTGTTGCAGAAGAATGTTGAATGTACCATGGACTGCCAGAAGAACAAACAGGTCTGTGTTGGACGAAGTGTAGCCAAAGTGCTCCTTAGGAACCAGTATGTTGAGACTTTGTCTTTCATATTTGGGACAAGATATCAGGAGGTACAGTCCCTAGAGAAGGACATTATGCTTGGTAAAATGGAGGGTCATTGAAAAAGAGGAAGATCTCCAATGAGATGTATTGGAGGAGTGGCTGCAACAATGAACTCAAGCAGAACAACTGTTGTGAGTATGACACAGAACCGGACAGTATTTCCTTCTGCTGTGCATAGGGTTGCTATGAATTGGAACTGACTCAACTGCACCTAACAACAAACACAACTAAAAACCAGGTACTATAATCTGTGTTTTAAATTGAAACTCAGAATTTTTTTTTTTAAACCAAGTTCAGTCACTTAGTAATGCCAAGAATTTCCACTTAAGCTGTTTTAAGATGAATGATTTATATTTATCTAAAATGATAAAATATTATCACCTTGTTACATGGTTGTCATTAGCTAAATTCTCCACCTACTTTTCAATCTACCACAAATTCCCAATATATCATGCATGCTTCAGTTAAGAAAGAGCAGCCAATGCAATGTTTCTTCTCCTGCCTTAGGAGCTCTGTTAATTTGTCTTTCCTGACTGGCAGTCACTTCTACCCTCCTTTCTTCTAGACTTTCCCTGGCTAAAATCCTATTAGCATTTATGGGTAGAGTTCAGATACTAACTCTTCTCTGATACCTTATTTCCATGAGCTGCACTTTTATGGTCAAATTTTACCCCCAAAGGGGAGTCCATGGTGCAAAAAGAGTGCTAACAGACAATATGTTCTCAAGTAGTAACTGAAATATTTCATTTACCCAGGGGAATTTTGGAAGGAAAACCTGGTAATCTACTTTCCCAAATATCATGCACTTAAGGTCCTATGAAGTACAGATCTAGTCTCGTACATGTAACGCATGTCACCATGAATTGAACTTGACTTGACCACAATTGGTTACGGGCAGCCCTGAAGGAAATTGCTCTAAACTTGTTAATTTGTATTTCATTTTCTATGTTCTCAACCTGTTTATCATCTAGGTTTATCATCAAAATTTCCAAAACTAGGGGGTGATATATTTGTCCTGGCCATCTCATCATCCACTCAACCTCGCATAAATACGCACGCAAGTAGTATACTAGTAAACTGGCACTTTGAACAGTAAGCAAACAAATGCCATAATTTGTTTTGTTTGCCTATTGTTGTTGTTAAGTGCCATCAAGTTGGTTCCAACCCCTATCGGCCCTGTATAGGGTTTCCAAGGTGCTGCTGGTGAGCTTGAACCACCGACCTTGCAGTTCAAACAGCTTTGCAGTCTGGCGCATTAACCCACAGCACCACACCAGGACACTTTTTTTGGGGGGAGTGCGTGGGTGGGTGTAAATACATCTCCATAAGGAGCTCTGGTAGCATAAGGTCATCGGTTCGAAACTACCAGCTGTTTCGCGAGAGAAAGATGAGGCTTTCTGCTCCCGAACAGAATCGGGCTGCGAACCTTAAGGTCAGCGGTTCGAAACTACCAGCTGCTCCGCAGGAGAAAGATGAGGCTTTCTACTCCCGTAAAGATTTACACCCTCGGAAACCCTGTACAGGGTCGCTATGGGTCGGAACCGACTGGACGGCACTTAACAACAACAACAACAACAACAACAACAGATTTACAGCCTCAGAAACTCTGTACAGGGTCGCTATGAGTTGGAGCCGACTCCACGGCACACAACAACAACAATAACAACAAATACACCTTCATAGCACTGTAGAATCAGCACAAGACTGGGAACCAAAAGGTCGGCAGTTCAACCTCACCAGCTGCTCCCTGGAAATCCTATACAGGGTCACTCTGAGTAGGAATCGACTTGAAGATACTTAACAACAACAACAATTTAACAATCAGCTCAAATAACAACCAACCACTGACTCATAAACAAACACCTATATTTACTGGTGGTGTTCCATTTTCACAATCAACCACAAGCAGTAAAAAAAGCCAGCAAGGAGAAATGCAATACAGAAAGACTATGGTTGGTTGCTGTTAAGCGCCATTGAGTTAGTTTTGACTCAGAATAACCCTGTATATGGTTTCCGTTGGGTAGCTTCTGGGTTTGAATAGCAGACCTTGTGGTTAGAAGTCCAGTGTTTACCCTACAAGAACGCAGAAACAGGCTGCAAAACTACAGTTCTCCGTATCTCTCATGTTTTTGTTAAAAAGATCCCTGCTGGCACAGGGGGTTATATATTAGGCTGCTACCAAAAGTTCAGCAGTTCAAATCTATCAGCCACTCCATGGGAGAAAAATGAGGCTTTCTGCTCTCATGAGGATTTAAAACCTCAAAAACTCTATTCAGGGTCACTGGGAGTCATATGGAGTCCTGGTGTGGCACTGTGGATTAATGCACTGGACTGCAAAATTGGTTTGAACTGCTAGCTCGACCGTTCTAGTTCACCAGTAGCTCCTTGGAAACCCTTTACAAGGTCACTGTGGGTTGTAACAGACTTGATGGCACTCAACAACAACAAAACAACAACTTGAGTCATAACTGATTCAATGGCACACCACTACCACCATACCGGTTTTGCTAAGTGTTGTTGAGTTGATTCTACACAATTGGGTTTCCATAGAACTTATTCATAAGTTTTCCTAGGTTGTAATCTTTACAGAAGCAGATCACATGTTTCTCCCACAGAGAAGCTGCTGAATTTGAACCACTCAACCACGGCGCTAGCCTTGTTGCTGTTACTGTTCTGACTCACAGTGACTTTGTACAGGTTTTCCAAGGAGCAGGTGTTGGGTTTGATGTGCCTCCTTTGTGGTTCCCAGTCTAGTTGCTGATCCTACAAACAAAAGGAGTCCTAAGGCTAGATATTTATAGACCTACATATGCTTGATTGGCTCACATCAATCTCTTTGTTGCTTTCTCTTTCTCTGTGTGTGTAACACATACATGAATGCAAAATCGATTTGCCAACTATTTTCCTCTTCCCTCAGTCTATCTCGTCTGAGATCTCAAAATTGTTACAGTAAAAGGAGAAAGCATATAGTAGTATAATATTGAAAGATCAATATCATGAAACAGGTCCGTCTAAAGTCTTTATTATTAATCCAGTCCAGCTGCTCAGGCCTATAGTTTGAAGCATGATTAGCACTTCAGAAGACTACCCAAGTTAAATTTCCACTGGCTGTTGCTCAAATTATTGCCATTAGATGGATAGAATTTAAGCAGGAGCATGATAGGCAATTCTATTTGGATGAGTCTGATTGCTAGAAAGAAGCTGTCATATTTATGTAATTATTTAGTTGCTTTTAAAAATTGTACCCATCATGAAAACACCCCAGGGAATATACCAAACAATTGCCAAAAAAGAAATTATTATAAGTAAAGCAATGTAGAATAACAGCAATTAACAACCCCGGCTAGGTTTTTAATGTTATCTTTTATGCTGGGCTGGTAATAAACAAAAAGTAAATAGAATGGAGCAGACAATATAACCCCTAAATATCTATCTGTCTGCCAGTCTTTCTGTCTGTCTACTGACCTACTTGGCCAACCCACCAAATCACAATTGTTTTTAATGCTGACTCTGGTAGATTCTACCTCTGCAATACATAGAGGCTTCAGAAAATGCATGGAAAAATAGAATTAAAAGATAATGGAACTTTTCTGTATATATTTGAAGCTCCTTTGTACTAGACAATTAATTTAACACTCCAATTTTATATTCTCATCAGAAAATTTGTGTTGTTAATTTATGGATTTATATTGTTCTCTGTGTATTTGTTTCAGTGTTTCATGCTTTTTTTACAACAAAAATGGAATACTTCAGAAATCATACACAGTTATCTGTTTCCATTAAGATGAAAATAGCTTAAATCTCCAGTATAGGATTAGGCAAACAGCTGAATTTTATAATATCGAAATTTTCAAAATGACATAACAATTTTTTCTTTGTATATTATTCATTTCTTATTGGTTCCCTTCCAGACAAACACTCTACATGTTTTCCAGGCCTCTAGAGAAAATGAATTTTCTGCAAGATTATCTACTAAGAGATTTCCTCCAGGATTATGTAATATCAGCTCCTCAGAGTGGCATGTACTAATCAGCCTCCTAGAATAAGTATTCAAGTTTAACACTTATGGCAGGCATTATAATCTTATTAGCTTGTTTAACATTTAGTCATTTTTTTCATTATATATATATATATATATATATATATAGTTTTGTTTCATTTAATTGTGAATTGAGCGAAAGTTTACAGGGCAGATCATCAGTTTTACATCCAACAAATCACATACTTTGTTTCATTACAATGATTATAATCCCCTCCATGTACTATCATTTAACAGTATTTCTCTCTATTCATTTTAGCTCTTTCTTCTTCTTTTCTTCTCATTATTTTTAAGACACTCGGGTATATATAATCATTTAAACAACCAAAAGGCACATTCTGTAAGTCTGCCTCCTGGCCACCGGCTCTCAGTCCTTCTCTTTCCATGAATCTAGAGTCCTCAGCAGCTCTCTGTCTCCATGTTCTCATCTCTGCCTCCTTCTCTGGTATCTCCACTTCTCTGGATAAGGTCCCGCATTCTACTTGTGCTCTTCTCCCTTGATGGTCCTAGGATCCTCTGTTTCTGGACTGTAAGATTAACTACTCCTACGTTTTTGTTACAAAACTTCTATCTTTACAATTTTGACAGTTGCAGTTAATCATAATAACAATTACTCGCTATTCAATCATAAGAATCTTACCCTCATCTCTTTTCACCATACCCATCTAGAAAAGATGAAAACTATTGTGAGGTCTCTATCTTCCCCACACACTCTTTTTTTTTTTTTTTTTTAAGTTTTTATTGTGAGGTTTACATGGGAGAACATCAGCATTACACTCCTCCTATCGTATTTCATTGCACTGCAATGATTACAATCCCCTCCATGCATCATCAAATAACCAAAGGATACACCCCACAGCCTGCCACCCAGCCACCAGCACACAGACCCTCTCCCTCCCTGAGTCCAGTGTCTCTAGCCACTTCATCTGTCCATGTCATCGTCTCTGTCTCCATCCCTGGAGTCATCACCTCTCTGGTTAGGGTCCCTCTGTCCAGTCTTCTCACTTGATGGTCCCAAAGACCACGGCTCCTTGGTTTTAAAATCAATCACTCTTGTCCTTTTGTCAAAAAACATCTACCTATATATTTTCGAGCCTCACAGTCAGATCCAATGGCAATTATTCACTATTGTACCACAAGAGTCTTATCCCCATTTCTTTTCACCAGCCCAGTCCCAACAGATTGGAAATCATTCAGTAGTGATTCTCCCTTCCCCCGCTCTGTCTGGAACTAGGCTTTCTCTTGAAAGCTTGTAAGCCAGTCACCTCTTGCCTTTATAGGCACCCCCATCTTTGGTAGCCAATGTCTAAGTTGCCCATCCCTGTCAACCCTGTGTACTGAGCGGGTGGGAGTGATCCTCGCAGTAAAGGTTTGTTCCCTTTTGTGAGCTACTACATCCATAAATACAAAAATATAAGTACTATATCAAAAGGAGCTGCCGTAGCGTAGTGGTTACAAATTGGGCTGCTAACTTCAAGGTCATCAGTTCGAAACTACTAGCTGTTCCAAGGGAGGAGGATGAGGCTTTCTGCTCCTGTAAAGATTTGCAGCCTCGAAACCCTGTGCAGGGTCACTAAGAGTCGCAACCAACTCTACGGTAGTAAACAACAACAAAACATCCATACGTATAGGTAACGTTCATCAAACTATAGCAGGTTACTCTTTTCTCCCCTCTTCTTTCTTCTTCTAGTCAAGTTCTGGTCATCTAGCCATCCAAACCAGGTCAAGTAGGTACTATCACAAGTATGGGTGTTCTTGTGCACCTCCCCTCACTTAATATCAGATGGACGCTTCACTCTCCACTCTAGTCCTCTGTGGCCATGTCACTGCCTCTGGGCACAGAAGTTCCTGGGTCTTGCCATATTGCTGGCGATCCAGGTCTCTACCCAGGTTCACAGAGGTCTATTGAATGTGTCGGATTTAGCTCACAACTTTATTGCTGGTTTTTTACCCCTCTTTCCCTTAATGGGTAACCGACGTGGTCACTATCCAGACCACATGCCTGCTCATGTGTTCTCCTTGAGTCTCAGACTTGGGAGGGGGTTTGCTCTGAGGGGTCCTGATCACTTGCCTTGATGGCTCCCAGGTGAACATGTTACTTGTTCTTGTAGTAATCAATCAGACTGCCATTAATGTTCAGATTTTTCCTGCCTGTCTTTCTTTCACGAAGTCTATTCTGTTCTTCTAGTCACTCCAGGGTGGTCTACTTGTCCTTTCCAGTGGAAATGTCCTACCTCAGTCAGTTCTGGATGGGGATCTGGATTCCACCTATGGTCTTTTGCAATGTAAAGGCTCCACAGGAAGCCTCTTTCACTGGGCAGTTTCTAGCCCCCTTTAAGGTATTCCAATCAGTTATAGGATGAAGATGGGCTTACAAGATTTCTGTAGTGATGATTATGGCTATTCCTTTCTCCTCTCATCAAGGTCTATTTTACAACGGTAGGCAAGGGAAACCAAGATTTAAAAGACAGCCAAGCATCTTAACATTATTCCCCTCTTTTACCCCTTCAAATCATGCCTCAATCCCTGTATTCCAGAGCCCTGCTGTTCCAAGGTTTGCATACATCATCATTTACCTCTGTCCTACTTAGCCCATGGGAACCTGCCTAACTGTTCTCCCATCAGCCTTGTTCTTCCATTCCCCAGACCCTTCTTGTGTGTTGACCATCCCCACCCCACCCCACACCCAAGCTATTGTGTGTCTATTTCCAACCCTGTGCTCTGTCTTCCCCTTCGTCCCTCCCCTCCTCTCATCCCATACATCTCGGTGATCAGCAACTATATATATAATTTTTCCCCTTTTAGTGTGGGTTCTTTTTCTTACTCTTTTACAATAATGTTCCTATACAGTATTTCTTCTTTTGTGACTGACTAATTTCACTCAGCATAATGTCCTCAAGGTTCATCCATGTTATGCGGTGACTTGCAGCTTCCTTGTTGTTCTTCAAGGTAACACAGTATTCCATTGTGTGTTATGTACCACAGTTTGTTTATCCATTCTTCAATTGATGGGCTCTTAGGCTGTCTCCATCTTTTTGCTATTGTAAATAGTGCTTCTATGAACATTGTTGTGCATGTATCTACTCATGTTATGGCTTGTATTGCTTGTGGGTAAATACCAAGTACAGGAATTGCTGGTTCATAAGATATTTCTATTTCTAACCTTCTGAGGAAGCGTTTGTTCCATGGCCTCTTCTGAATCCTGCTTGAACCTCTGGAAGTTTCTGTATTACCTTTAGTAAAACTTTACTCAAATGGAATATCAAAGAGCTTGTCCGATGATTTCCTCATTCTGTTGGGTCACTTCTCTTTAGAATGTGCACAAATACAGATCACTTCCAATCAGTCCACCAGATAGTGGTCTTCCAAATTTTTTGGCAGAAATGAATGAGTGCCTCCTGTGCCACCTCACTTCTTGAAAGATTTCAATTTTTATTCCATCACTCCTGGTACCTTGTTCTTTGCCAATTCCTTCAATGCACCTTGGACTTCCTCCTTCGGTATCATTGGCTCTTGATCATATGCTACCTCTTGAGAAATGGTTGAACATGAACCATTTCCTTTTGGTACCGTGGCTCTGTGTATTCCTTCCATCTTCTCTTGATGCTTACTTCATCATTCAATAATGTGCCCAGAAAATTTTTCAGTAACAAAAGTTAAGGCTTGAATTTTTTCTTCAATTTCCCCACCTTGAGAAATGCTAAGCATGTTCTTCTTTTTTGCTTTCCTGATTCCAGATCTTTGCACATTTTGGGGCAATAATTGGTTTTATCTTCTCGAGCTGATCTTTGAAATTTTCTGTTCAGCTCTTGGACCTCCTCATTTCTCCCATTTGCTTTAGCATCTCTATGCTTGAGAGCAAGTTTCAGTGTCTCTCCTCACATACATTTTGACCTTTTCCTTCTTGTCTTCTTTAAAGAGTTTTTGCTTTCTTCATGTATAATATTCTTGATGTCATCCCACAACTCTTCTGATCTTCGGTCTTTAGTGTTTACTGTATGAAATCTATTCTTCAAATGATCTCTAAATTCAGGTGGAATGTATTCAAGGTCATATTTTGGTTCTTGTGGACTTGTTTTCATTCTCTTCAGCTTCACTTTGAATTTGCATATGAGTAATTGATGGTCTGTTCCACAGTCTGTCCCTGGACTTGTTTTGACTGATAATATGGAGCGTTTTCCTTCGTCTCTTTCTACAGATGTAGTCAGTTTGATTTCTATGTATTCCATCTGGTGAGGTCCATGTGTATAGTCATCTGTTATGCTATCTAAAGAAGGTATTTGAAGTGAACAAATCATTGATTTTGCAGAATTCTATCATGTAATCTCTAGCATCATTTCTATCACCAAGGCCATATTTTCCAACTACTGATCCTTCCTCTTTGCTCCCAACCTTTGCAATCACCATTAATGATCAATACATCTTGATTGCATGCTTGATAAATTTCAAAATGAAGAAGTTGGTAGAATTCTTCTATTTCATACTCACTGGCTTTAGTGGGTGGTGCATAAATTTGAAAGTGAAGAGGACTTACAACATTTACTGAAAGTGAAGAGGACTTAAAACATTTACTGAACAAGATCAAAGAACACAGCCTTTGATATGGATTACATCTCAATGTAAAGAAAACAAAATCTTCACCAGTGGACCAATAAACAACATTCTTATCAATGGATAAAAGATTGAAGTTGTCAAGGACTTCATTCTTCTTGGATCAACTGACTACACTCACAGAAGCAGCAGTCAAGAAATCAAACGATATATTGCATTAGTCAAATCTGCTGCACAAGACCTTTTTAAAGCTGTGAAGAACAAAGATAGATTGAGGACTAACGTGTGTCTGACACAAGCCATGGTATTTTCAATAACCTCATATGCTTGTGAAAGCTGGACAGTGAATAAGGAAGACCATATAAGAATTGGTACATTTGAGTTATGGTGTTGGAGGAGAATACTGAAAGTGTCATGGGTTGCCCATAGAACCAACAGATCTGTGTTGGAAGAAGTGCAGCCAGAGTAGTCCTTGGAGGCCAAGATGGCCAAACTTCATCTCTCATACTTCAGTCATATTGTCAGGAGGGACCTGTCGCTGGAGAAGGATATTATGTTTGGTAAGGCGGAGGGTCAGAGAAAAAGAGGAAGGGCCCCAACGAGATGGATTGGACAAGTGGCAGCATTGATGGATTCAAGCGTGGCAACAGTAGTAAGGTTGGCCCAGGATCAAGCAGTTTTTTCGTTCTGCTGTGCATAAGGTCACTATGAGTCAGTACTAACTCGATGGCACCTAACAACAACAATAATATTTAACAACTATCTTTTTTCAAGCTTTTATTGTGAATTGGGTGAAAGATTACAAAGCAAATCATCAGTTTTTCATTCAACAAATCATATTTTCTTGTACTGCAATACTTATAATCACTTCCATTTATCACCAGCTAACATTATTTATCTGAATTCCATTTTCTTTCTTTCTTTCTTTTTTTTGATGTATAAATATCCAACATAAAAATATATATATATTTGTTTAAATGTACAAAGGGCACATTTGAAAGTCAACTCTCTGCCCACAGGCACACAGCCTTTCTCATTCCAAGGGCCTAGAGTCCTCAGCTGCTCTCTCTCTCTCTTCTGTCACTTCTGCCACCATCTCTACTGTCATCACTTTTCTGGTTAGGATTTCAGATTCCACTCATGCTCTTTCTTCTTGATGGTCCTTTTGCTCTTAAAATGATTAAATAACTCAAATAAATATAATACCCAGGTCATTTTCTCAATTCCACTCTTAAATACAATTTAGAAACACTCACGATGTTCCATACAGGTCTCTTGATTTCCTTGACAAGAATATAAGGTTATATCTTCTAGTCATAACATAATTTACACCAATTTCAAACTTCAAATAATAGTAAAACTTATTTTGTTCTAAGTAATTGGTCTTTCTTAAATTTAGGAAAGACCAAGTACAAAGACATTATTTTTGTTATTATTTGAAGTTTGAGGTTTGAAGAGCACTAGGTTTATGTGAAATACAAGTTGTTTAGATAGATGGATGATAGATCTATGTATGGAAGGAAAGATGGATGAATAGATAGATAAACAGATGTTGTTAGGTTCCATAGATTTGGTCCTAACTCATAGCAATTCTGTGTACTACAAAATAAACATTGCTTGACACTATGGTATCCTCACAATTTTTTGTTATGTTTGAATCCATTGTTGCAGCCATTGTGTCAGTCCATTTTATTGATGCATTTCCTCTTTTTTCCCAATTCTCTACTTTACCAACCAAGATGTCTTTCTCTAAATATTGTTCCCTCCTGATAATATGTCCAAATCAAACAAGACAAAGTCTTACCATTCTCCCTGCTATGGAGAATTTTGACTGTTGTTGTTGTTGTTAGATGCCATCGAGTTGCCACCGACTCATAGCAATGCTATGCACTATAGAATGAAACACTGCTCAGTCCTGGGCTAACCTCACAATCATTGGTCCGTTAGAGTCGATTGATATTACCATTGTGCCAATCCGTATCATGGGGGTCTTCCTCTTTTTCTTTTTTTCTTTGACCCTCCACTTTACTAAGCATGATATCCTTCACCAGTGACTGGTCCCTCCAGACAATATGTCCAAAGTGGAAGACTGTACATCTAAAATATATTTGTTTGTTTTTCTGACAGTGAAAAGTTCATGTATGTAAATTAACCCTTCAATTTCTTAACTGCTGCTCTGAAGAACTTTGATTATTAATCCAAGTAAAATAAAATATTTGCACCTTTGATATAATTCATATACATAATATTGCTTTTAGCCCAGTTGTGAGCAGTTATGGTTTTTTTATGTTGAGGTATAATGCATACTGAAGGGTATTGTCTTGGATCTTCATCAAAAAGTGCTTCAAATCCTCTTCATTTTCAAAAAGCAAAGTTGTGTTATCTGCACAGCACAGGCTATTAATGAGTTTTCCTTTTCCTGATGCTACTTTCTTCTTCAGATACTCCAGCATATAGATTGAATAAATATGGAGAAATAATACATTATTGACACATATCTTTCTAATTTTAGGCCAAGTAGTATCACCTTGTTCCGTTCAAATGATTGTCATATGTTCTGTGTATAGGTTTTTTGCAGACAAATGTAAAATAGTTATATATAGATCTACTAAATGTGAATGTGTACAGCCTTGAAACAACAGTGTCCTGTTTGTAACTACGTGGACAGAGACACAAGTTGAATGGTATGGGAGGAAGAGTAGGATATATTTTATATTCCAAAAATATATGAGTTTGAAAGAGGATATTTGTACACAGGTAACCACAGAGAGGACAGACAACTGTTGTTGAATAGAGGGGACTGCAATCATTTAGATGAAACAAAGTGTATGATTTGTTGAATGTAAAATGAAGACCTTGTCTATAACCTTCACTCAATTAAAAATAAAATGTGTGTTTCTGTAGACATGTATAGTTACACACATAGGTTGAGTGTGTATAAGATCAACTTACATTTCACTATTTCACTTAAATCTAGCATTCTTTGACTTGTTATAGAAAAAGCTCCTACTTTCCTGCTACTAGGGTGGAAAGAGATTTAAAAAACAAAACAAAAAAAAAAAAACCTTGACTTCCACTTTCAGATTTTCAAATAAAAAGATATCTAAGTCACTTGTAACACATCTTAATTGCTTCATTATATTTTTATAGAGTACCTGAATTGCTTGGAAGCAGCTTAATTAAAATGGTGCTTGTTTTATAGTTAACGGAAATGCAAAAATCACATATCCTGCAGCACAATCAATCATATTCTTTTCTTTGCTGCAGTCTTAAAGACCGTGTAGACTGAGCAGACTAATAAGGCACTGAAACATTTAAGCACCATCAGAATTTAGATGTGTGCATCTTCTGGTACCAAAGTTTCTCATAAACTTCACATGGTCTTTCTACACATTGACTGCACTTCATCATTTAATGAATCATGGCCATAATATATTTCATCATCAAACCGGATGTTCACCAACTCTGTACATTAGTGCTGAAATAGAGTTTTCAGTAAAGTCACGCTATGATTAAATACAAGTTCAGATTGCATTTATCATTGGTTTCACTATTTTTTTTTTCTTCAATAGAAATTATCAGAAAAACAAAGAGCACAGTCTTGAGTCTACATTCAAATGGTGTGTTTTTCAGTGATGAAATTAATTAACCTTATTTTCCTTTTGTAAACAGATGGTGCTATGTCCCTGGAGATCTATAATATATTTGAAGTTAGATATGTTTGATGACTTAAAACTTGAAAGATAGAGAGGCTATCGACTGACTTCTAATTAATTCCACATTTAAGAGGATTTGGTAGCATACTGGTTACGAGTTGGGCTGCCAACCTCAAGGTCAACTACCAGCGGTTCCATGGAAGAAAGATGAGGCGATCTGCTCCTGTCAGGATTTATAGCCTTGGAAACCCTATGCAGGGTCACTATGAATCAGAACTGACTCCATGGTATTTAACAACAACAATAATTATGGGAATAAAGCACTTGCAGTCCCTGAGAGTGGTATATGTTTGGTGATTCCTAAAAGTTTCAGAAACGACTAAGTAGTTCACAAAAGAACCCTTGAAATAGTGTTGGTCTGACCTGCCACTAATATGTCTCTTTCATACACTCTTTAAGCTCTTAAAGATCTGTTCCAGAATCTACTTCAGTTTTAATCTGGGAACGGAAACGTTTTGGTTGTTCAAAAACACTCCTTATCCTGAACTGTGCCCATTATTTACCTAAATCTGCATAAACTGTTCACTCATTCGTTTGTCATTCATTCGGTAAGTATTACTGAAATAAATGTCCTATTTTCTTGCACAATGTCTCTGTTTGTATTTATAGCTACTACATCCATGAGTATAGGCCAAGTTCACCATATTGTAGCAATTTACCCTCGTTTCCTTTATCAAATTTTTTTTTTTTTGTTCTGATCAACAAGCCATCCAGGCTAGGTCAAGTGGGTACTATCTGCAAGTTTGGGTGTTCTTGTGCATCTCCCCTCACTTCATATCAGCTGCATGCTACACTCTTAGCTCTAGCCATCTGTGGCTATGTCCTTGTCCATGGGCTTAGGTGTCTCCAGATCTCACCACACTTCAGATCAACCAGCCCTTGCTCTTCTCTCTCTCCCTTGATGGTCCTAGGGTCCTCTGCTTCTGGATTGTAAGATTAGCTACTTTTCATATTTGTTACAAAACCTCTACCTTTACAATTGTGACAGTCATAATTAGTCATGGTAACAATTACTGACTATTGAATCACTGTTCACTCATTCATTTGTCATTCATTCTGTAAGTATTTACTGAAATAAATGTTCTATTTTCTTGCACAAATCATGTTTAGATTTTATTTCCTTTAGCATCATATCCTCAATTATAGATTACAGATTAAGTATATAGTGGTGCTCAGGGCAATAAAATATTTAAAATATGAAAACATGTATATTTTGCCAGGTGAAATCATGAAAAAATATTCAACCCATACAATATTGTGTTAGAATTTCTGTTGTGACTAAAGTGATATGACTGATGTGTTAAAGATGTCAGTGCACAAGTAGAGTCACAGTTATATAAATGTCAGTGTCAAATAGTAAGCAACTTTTCTTTCTTGGAACTAATATTGAATTGCAAAACATTGTAGTTAGAACTGAGAATACTTATATGCACATCAACACGTCAAACATGCGTACATTACATATGTCAAGAAATAAGAGTCACATAAACAAGTAAAGAAGCAAAATATTCTTTACTTTTAGATACTTTAAAAACACATATTATTAATTGACTAGAATAATCTCCGGTAATGGAAAATTATCTCTAATGGGATTGTTGTTGTTGTTGTTAGGTGCCATCGAGTCAGTACCAACTCATAGTGACCTTATGCACAGCAGAACAAAACACTGCCCAATCATTAGCCAGCCTCAATACTGTTGCGACGCTTGAGTCCATAGATGCTGTCACTTGGCCAATCCATCTCATTGGGGGTCTTTCTCTTTTTCTCTGACCTCCACCTTACCAAACATGATATCCTTCTCCAGTGACTGGTCCCTCCTGACAATATGTCCAAAGTATGAGACATGAAGTTTGGCCATCTTGGCCTCCAAGGAGCACTCTGGCTGCACTTCTTCCAACATGTTGGTTCTACAGGCAACCATGGCACATTCAATATTCTCCTCCAACACCATAACTCAAAAGCAACAATTCTTCTATAGTCTTCCTTATTCACTGTCCAGCTTTCGCATGAATAAAAGGTTATTGGGAACACCATGGCTATTTCAGGTGCACCTTAGTCCTTAAGCTGACATTTTTGCTCTTCACTTTAAAAAGTTCCTGTGCAGCAGATTTGCCTAATGCAATACGTCGTCTGATCTCTTGATTGCTGCTTCTGTGAATGATGATAGTTGATCCAAGAAGAATGAAGTCCTTGACAACTTCAATCTTTTCTCCATTGATAAGAATGTTGTTTATTGGCCCAGTGGTGAGGATCTCTGTTTTCTTTGCATTGAGTTGGAATCCATACCTAAGGCTGTGCTCTTTAATCTTCATCAATAAATGTTTTACATCCTCTTCGCTTTCATCAAGCAAAGTTGTATCATCTGTTAATGAGGCTTCCTCCAATCCTGATGTCATGTTTTTCTTCATATAATCCAGTTTCTCAGATTATTTGCTGAGCATACAGGTTGAATAAGTATGGTGAAAAAATACAACCTTGTTGCACACCATTTTTAGTTTTAAAACCATTCAGTGTTCCCATGTTCTGTTCGAACAACTGCCTCTTGGTCCAGGTACAGATTCCTCATGAGCACAATAAAGTGCTCTGGAATACTCATACTTCACAATGTTGTCCATAGCTTGTCATGATCCACTATCGAAAACCTTTGCATAGTCAATAAAGCACAGGTAAACATCTTTCTAATATTTGCTGCTTTCAACCAAAAGCCATTGGACATCAGCAATGATATCCCTCGTTCCATGGCCTCTTCTCTGAATCTGGCGTGAACCTCTGGAAGTTCTCTGTCAATGTATGCTGCAGCCACTTCTGTATTACATTTTGTAAAACTTAACTCACATGGGATATCAATGAGATTGTCCAATGATTTCTGCATTCCGTTGGGTCAACTCTCTTTAGAATGGGCACAAATACAGATGTCTTCCAATTGGTCGGCCAGATGGTGGTCTTCCAAATTTCTTGGCAGAGATGAGTGAGTGCCTCCTGTGCCACCTCACTTTCTTGAGAGATTTCAATTTTTATTCCATCAATTCCTGGTGCCTTGTTCTTTGTCAATTCCTTCAGTGCACCTTGGACTTTCTCCTTCAGTATCATTGGCTTTTGATCATATGCTACCTCTTGAAACGGTTGAACATGAACCATTTCCTTTTGGTACAATGACTCTTTGTATTCCTTCCATCTTCTCTTGATGTAGTCTGCATCATTCAATAATTTGCCCAGAGAATCTTTCAATAATGAAAGTTAAAGCTTGAATTTTTTTCTTTCCCTCAGCTTGAGAAATGCTGAGTGTGTTCTTCCTTTTTGGTTTTCAGATTCCAGATCTTTGCACATCTTTGCACATATTTAACTTTATGTCTTGAGCTGCTTTGAAATTTTCTGTTCAGCTCTAGGACCTCCTCATTTCTTCCATTTGCTTTAGCATGTCTATGCTGGAGAGTAAGTTTCAGTGTCTCTTTTGACATCTATTTTGACCTTTCCTTCTTTATTCTCTTCTTAATGACTTTTTGCTATCTTCATGTATGATGTTCTTGATGTCATCCCACAATTCTTGTGGTCTTCTGTCTTTAGTGTTTAATATATCAAATCTGTTCTTCAGATGATCTCTAAATTCAGGTGGGATATATTCAAGGTCATATTTTGGCTCTCATGGACTTGTTTTCATTTCTTCAGCTTTACTTTGAATTTGCATATGAGTAATTGATGGTCTGTTTCACAGTCTGCCCCTGGCCTTGTTTTCACTGATGATATGGAGACTTTTCCATCGTCTCTTTCTGCAGATATAGTCAATTTGACTTTTATGTATTCCATCTGGTGAGATCAATTTGTATAGTCATCTCTTATGGATTATATCTCAATGTAAAGAAAACAAAAATCTTTACCACTGGACCAATAAACAACATTCTTATGAACAGAGAAAAGATTGAAGTTGTCAAGGACTTCATTCTTCTTGGATCAACTATCAACACTCATGGAAACAGCAGTCAAGAAATCAAACAACATATTGCATTAGGCAAATCTGCTGCACAAGACCTTTTTAAAGTGTTGAAGAGCAAAGATATCAGCTTGAGGACTAAGGTGCACCTGACACAAGCAATGTTATTTTCAATAACCTCATATGTATGTTAAAGCTGGACAGTGAATAAGGAAGACCATAGAAGAACTGATGCTCTTGAGTTATGGTGTTGGAGGAGAATATTGAAAGTGTCATGGGCTGCCAAAAAAACAAACAGATCTGTGTTGGAAGAAGTGCAGCCAGAGTGCTCCTTGGAGGTCAGAATGGCCAAACTTCATCTCTCATACTTCAGACATATTGTCAGGAGAGACCAGTCGCTGGAGAAGGATATCATGTATGGTAAGGTGGAGGGTCAGAGAAAAAGAGGAAGACCCCAAGCGAGATGGATTGGCAAAATGGCAGAGTCAATGGGCTCAAATGTGGCAACAGTAGTGAGGTTGGCCCAGGATTGGTCAGTGTTTCGTTCTGCTGTACATAATGTTGCTATGAGTCGGTACTGACTCGATGGCACCTAACAACAACAACAAATCCTATACAGGGTCACTATGAGTCAGGGTCAACACCACGGCACATAACCACACCATCTATGCTCAAAAGCTTGTTTCAGAGTCTCTTTTCACATTCGTTTTGGTATTTTCTTTATTTCTTGTCTTTTTAATGATCTTTTGTTTTCTTCATGTATGATTTTCTTTATATATACTAGTCGCCTGGTCTTAGGTCATTATTATCTAATGCACCAAATCTATTCTTGAGATGGTCTCTAAATTCATGTGGGATATATTCAAGTTCATATTTTGGCTTTTGTTGATTTGTTTTCATTTTCTTCAGCTTCATTATGAATTTGGATATAAGCAAAGATGGTCTGTTCCGAAGTTAATCTCTGGCCTTGTTCTGATGGAAGATATTGAGTTTTTCCATTTTGTCTTTTCTCACAGATATAATCAATTTTGTGTCTGTGTATTATATTTAGTGCATAGTCCCCTTTTATTTGTTTATAAAAGCATTTTTCAGTGAATAAGCCGTCTAAATTATTTACAGAAGTAGCACAAGTGGGTATCTTAAAGAAGACATTTAGTCTCTCACAGTTTAGGAGGCTAGAAGTCCAATTTCTGACTGTCAGTTCTCGGGGAAGGCTTTCTGTTTGTCAACTCTGGGGAAACCTCGTTGTCTCATTTCAGCATCTGTAGGCCCACTTTCCTTGGAGATCTCTTTGCATTATGACGTCAATCTTCCCCTGGATCTATGGCGTCACAGTGCAGGGAACGTATACAGCATCACTATGAATCACAATTGACTCTGTGGCACCAGGCTTGAGATCCTGGTTTGGTTTTCCCTTTTTCTTAACATTTTAATTCCAGAACAAGGCCTGGATTTATTTTTCAGAACCAAAATGCTCATCAAAGAATTTTTCTAAAAAGAGAAGGAATCTTTGTTTTTTTTCCTTTCAACCCTAGTTGTCATGATTCTGTATTTCTTATCCAGTATATGAGAACCTAACCCCAACTATCAACAGTGTGAGAAATGACTGTGACAACTCGTAAAATTATCATTTTCCCCTCTTCTATCGACAGTTATTTTTATATTCCAATAGTCATTTCTATTGAAGTCTTCAGCAGGGCTATGAGATGTGTATGTTTAAATTGTCATCATATCTAGAAATCTCAACAGTATGCCTTTTTGAACTGCCATTTCACTAGAGCTATCAGTTATTCTTAGAATTCAAATGCTCTTCAAGAGATACATTGCTTTAAAGTTCATGAACAAATTTTTATTGATCACCTTATCCCTCGTTCTCCAAAGCTAATGTATAATTTATCTCTTTCATAGAAGTGAATAAAAATCAGTAAATATTTGCATAAATACTTATTTGTGTATCTGTCACTGAATCTTTACAAAGACTTCTAAGAGGGCAGTTTCTGTGTCTTTTTGATGTTTGCATTCTCTCTACCTAACATTATTTAATACATGAATAGATGGGTGAATGAATGGATACAGCCTGAAGCCATTCTGCCATTTTTGTCTCATTTGTTCAAGGGATTTTTGTTCCTGAAATGCTTTTCTCCTCAATAGTTTCCTTGAATAACTGTCCATCTTTCAAGGTTATCACATAGATTTTCTTCTATATTAATAACCACCTAACTTTTTTTTTTTTTTACTTAACATATCAGTCGCAAGAGATTCTGAAAAAAAAGTAAAAAAGAAAAGAAATATCCCTCAGGTTCCCCTGAAGCTACCAAATAAGAACATCTAAGAATAGACAGATTCTGTAATTTTCACAAACACTCCAAGTGAATCTTGCGGTCAAGTACCTTTGGGAAAAGTCAAATTGCATGAAATCTTCTCCTGTGAACTCCAATTAGAAATCTTTTACCTGTCCAAATTTTATACCTACATTAGAATACTTTTTAACATTCTACTTTTGAATGCACTTTTTTTGCACTGCTTTTGAATGCACTATAATCTCCACTATAAAATCATCTCCACTATAAAAAATGTACATCCTTTAGGTCTTGGGCCTTGTTATTTCTTAATTATATGTAGATGAGCATAGTGCTTTTCTCATAATAAATATTTGTTTACTTACCGTTGCATATACTTTGCATAGTATCAAAGTATATGTATATTTATGTTTACTTACCGTTGCATATACTTTGTATAGTCATCTCTTTACAATCAACTCAATGAAAGAAAATATCTACAACTTGCTTAAAAGATACATTTTAAATATGTGCTGGTGTTTTGGATTTAACTGTCTCCCCTCAAAAAACACATTGAGTTCCTAATCAGTATTGTTGTTAGTTACCTTCAAGTCAATTCCGAACTCATAGAGTTCCTAAGGGACAGAGGAGAATTCCTCATTGATTGTTTTGAACAGTAACCTTTTGGCTTAATAATAACTAGACTTGTTTTTAGTACTTGTGATTGTGCCATAGTTGGGAATAAGATCTCTGAAGATGCTATCAGTTAAACTAATATGAGGTCATATAACACAGGCTTGTCCTATTGTAATCTGAAAGGTATCTTTATAATTGGAGAGAAGAGACACAGAGATACAGGGAAAATGCAGACATGCAACTTTGTGGCTACAAGTCATGGAATGCCTGGGGCTGCCAGAAACAGGAGACAAAAATCATTTCCTAGATCTTTCTGAGATAGCATGTCCTTGCTGAGATCCTATATTTGGACCATTAGCCTCCAGAACTGTAAGATAATACATCTCTGTTGTTTAAACTCACTCCCTATGTGGTATTTTTTAAAATGGTGTTCTTGTTATTTAGTGTTATCAAGTCAGTTCTGACTCATAGTGACCCTGTATAGGGTTTCAAAGGAGCAGCCGGTGTGTTTGAACCAACAACCTTCTGTTTGTAGTTCAATACTAATCCTGCAGCACCAAACCAGAGCTATATTTTTATAGGGATGGTGGTGGTGTGCCATGGAATTGGTTCCGACTCATAGTGACCTTGCATAAGTTTTTTGAGGCTACAAACCTTTAAGGGAGCAGAAACCCTCATATTTCTCCTATGAAATTGCTGATAGCTTCAAACTGCTGACCTAGGTGTTAGCAGTCTGACTTGTAACCAGAGTAACTAAATTTATTTGGACTTCTAATTTATAATATATTTACAAAATGCCCAATATAAAGTGAATTCCAAGGATTATTTACTATTTTTTTAAAAATCTGGTATATTGAGTAAACTTTCCTATTAGTAAATCATTGTTTATAACTTTTTCTTTTAGCAAAAGACATCTAACTGTACAAATCTACCTCAGAAAATACACTAATTAATGACTGATGACTGAAAGTAAATAAATAGCAAACTGAAAGAAAGGATTGATAAGTGAGATTGAACAATAAGCACAAAATGAGAACAAAAAAGATCTTCTAAGGAACTGGAGTTGACACCTAGCAAATGAAACACACTGTTGACTAAATGCAAAACATAACACATCAGTCAAGATAGCCAGACAAGCAGAACCACAACAGCACATTGAAAATGCAAAGGAACAGAATTCTCACAAGTTCACTGACGATTAAGAGAAGTATTCTTGACAATGCAGAAATGAGAGAAAAAGACAGAGAGAGAAAACCGTGTGACGGGTTATTTTCTTACCACACTGCGCCTATATGAACTCCTAGGATGGCAGGTACAGGTCATATTGTTAAGGTACCATGACTGAGATCACTGAGGATATATTTTTTGACATTTTCTTCTACATTTTAGATTTGAACATCAGTTGTATTTCTTTTATTTTATTTATGTGACACTCAAACATATAGGAAAGCAATGTAACATTGCAGTGAATTCCCTGATATTTAACATACCAGTCGCATAGCATCCATCATTATAGCAACACATACTCCACCACAGTATGACAAACTTACAAGTAGGGTATACCCATAGCATACAGGTTTCCCCTGAGTTTGCATACTAACATAGGCTAGGAAGAAGGAAAGACGGATTACTGTTGAATGTTTACCCACTGAAAACCTTATGAGTAGCAGTGGAAAACCAAAAGGGAAGAACACGGTCAGCATTAGAAAACCAAAAGGGAAGAACACGGTCAGCATTTCTCAAGCTGGGGGAACTGAAGAAAAAATTCAAGCCTCGACTTTCGGTATTGAAAGATTCACTGGGCAAATTATTGAATGATGCAGAATGCATCAAGAAAAGATGGAAGGAATACACAGA
>NW_006408571.1:477414-478947 GCF_000296735.1 Chrysochloris asiatica
TGGCCCAGGATCGGATATTGTTTTGTTCTGCTGTGCATGGGGTTGCTCTGAGTCGGTTCCGACTCGATGGCACCTGACAACAACAACAACAAGCAGTGGAACACTGTCAGTCAGTATCAGAATATTGATTACAGAAACATGACGAATAACTCCAGAAATTTTTCAGATATAGTCCTAGAAGATGAGCCCCTCAAGTTGGAAGCCAATCGAAATAGGACTAGGAAAGAGCTGCCTCCTCAAAGTATACTTGACCATAACCATGCAAATGGAGTAAAACTTTCAGGATTTTCATTTGCTGATGGGGCACAACTCAAAATGAGTAGGATCAGCTGTAAACATCCATCAGTAATCAGAACATGGAATATACAATGAATGAATCTCAGAACACAGAGAAACAAAATGTGTAAAGATCAACATCCCAAGCATTAGTGAGCTGAAATGTACTACTATTGATCACTTTTAATCTGATAATAATAATAATAATAATAATAATAATAATAATAATAATATGCTGGGAATGACAAATTGAAAAGACAAGGCATAGCATTCATCATGAAAAATTTTTTCAAGATCTATCTTGAAGTATAATGCTGTTTGTGATCAGATAATATCCATTTTCCTACAAGGAAGACCAGTTATTACCATTATTATTCAAATTTACGATCAAACACTAAAGCCAATAATGATTAAACTGAAGAATTCTACCAACTTCTTCAGTCTGAAGTTGATCAAACATGCAAACAAGAGGTATTAATAATTACTGGTGATAGGAATGCAAAGGTTGGAAACAAAAGAAAAGGAATCAATGGTTGGAAAATATGACCTTGGTAATAGAAATGATGTTGGAGAGTACATGATAGGATATTGAAAGAGTAGTGACTTATTAATTGCAAATACACATGAACTTCACTAGATGGAATACACAGATATCAAACTGTGGGAAAAGACTATAGGAAATGATCCAAAACATCATCCAACACAAAGCCAGAGGCAAACTGTGAAACAGACCATCAATTGCTCACATTCAAGTTCAGGCTAAAGCTGAAGAAAATTCAGACAAGGCCATGGAAGTCAAGATTTGACCTTGAATATATCCCACCTGAATTTAGAGATCATCTCAAGATGATCTGAAGAGTTGTGTGATTACATCAAGAATGTAATTGAAGAAGAAAGTAGAACATCATTAAGAAGACAATAAAGAATGAAAAAACCAAAATAGATGTCAGAAGAGACTCAGAAATTTGCTCTCTAGTACAGAAATGCTTATGTGAGTAGACAAAACAAGAAAGTAAAAGAGATGAACAGACAATGTCAAAGGGCAGTTTGGGAAGACAAAGTCAAATATTATAATGAAATGCCCAAAGACCTTGAGTTAGAAAACCAAATGAGAATAAACTCAGCATTTCTCAGGTTGAAATAAGTGAAGAAAAAAAATGCAAGACTCAACTTGCAATAGTGAAGGATTCTATGGACAAAATATTAAATGATACAGAAAGCATCAAAAGAAGATGTAAGTAACACACAGAGTCACTG
>NW_006408571.1:479357-481899 GCF_000296735.1 Chrysochloris asiatica
AGGGATAACATTTCTGACATCAGATGAATCTTAACTGAAAGTAGTGAATACCAGAAAGGTGTTAACCTGTGCCTTATTGATTATACAAAGGCTTTTGACTGTGTGGTTCATGACAAGCTATGTATAACATTGCAGAGAATGAGTATTCCGGAACACTAAACTGTGCTCATGAGGAACCCGTGCATAGACCAAGAAGCAGTCATTAAGAACAAAACAAGAGGAACATTAAGGGTTTTAAGTCAGGAAAGATCTGTGCCTGGGTTGTATTCTTTCATAGTGTTCATTCAATCTGTATACTGAGAAAATGAATTATTTGGAGAAGAATGCGGCATCCAGTTTGGAGGGAGACTCATAAGCAACCAGTGATTAACCTATGATACAGCCTTGCATTCTGAAAGTGAAGAAGACTTACACTAATTACTAATGAAGATCAAAAGCCCAAACCTTAAATATGGACTGCACCTCAATTTAAAGAAAAAAATATTTGCCACTGGGCCATTAAATAACATCATGATAAATGGAGAAAATATTGAAGGTGTCAAATATGTCATTTTGCTTGGATCCACTAGCAGCACACCTGGAAGCAGCAGTCAAGAAATCAACTGGCATATCGCATTAGGCACAAGACCTCTTTAAACTTTTCAAGAGCAAAGATGTCAGTTTGAAGGACTAAGGTGTATCTGACCCAAGCCAAGTTTTTTCAAATAGCCTCATATTCATGTGAAGGTTGAACAATTAATAAGGAAGAATATAGAAGAACTGATTCATTGGAGTTATGGTTTAGGAGAAGAATATCAAAAGTACTAGGGACTGCCAGAGGAACAAATAAATCTCTGTTGGAAGAAGTACAACCAGAGTGTTCCTTAGAAACCCAATTGGAGAGACACCATATCTCATACTTAGGACATACTATCTTTAAGGACCATTTCCTGGAGAAGGACATCATGCTTGGTAAAGTGAATGGATGGCCAGTGAGAATAAGGAAGACACCAGTGAGATGGATTGACACAATGGCAGCAGCAATGGATTCAACCTTAACAACAATTGTGAGGATGGTGCAGAACCAGATAGTGTTTCGTTCTGTTGTGCTAAAGGTCAATATGAGTTAGAACCAATTTGACGGCACCAAGCAACAGCAGCAACAAAAATTAATGCCCTATTTCTGAGGAGCAGCAGGAAATCATTTTGTCTCTATGTTCTTCTGTTTTGTCTGTGTAAAAGTGTTATAATAATGATGCCAATTCACAAGAGTCCTAGTGTAACACTCTAGATTAATGCACTGGACTGCAAAGTCAGTTTGAACTTCAATGTCAATGGGTCAAGCTTACCAGCAGCTCCTCAGAAATCCTATATGGGTCACTATGGGTCGGATCTGACTTGACAGCACTTAATAACAATAACAACTACAATTCAGAAGACTTTTGCTAGGATTAAGTGGGTGAGTTCATTAAAGTGATTAAAACACTGACTACCACATAGTAAAGGAGCCCTGGTATCATACAGGATTACAAGCTGAGCTGCTAACCTTAAGTTGAGTAACTCAAACCTATCATTTTCTCTCCAGGAAAAAGATGAGGTTTTCTGTTCCTAGAAAGATATACAGCCTTGGAAACCCTATTCAGGGTCTCACTGAGTCAGAACTGACTCAGTGGCACGCAATCACTGCGACCACCACAGAGTAAGGCTCCAATATGTGATACCTATTAGTGGTATCAGTTACAGGCAGTTCAAGAGTAATGGGTCAAGATAATTCTAATGTAAATTAACCATCCCTTATGGTAGACAGCACAGTGTCCCCACCATCAGCTATATTTATGCTCTATAATAAATTATATTAAGAAACATGACTATCTATTAAATGGTAGATCCCTCTTCCCTCCCTCACATCACAAAGTTAAATTTAAGTTGATTTTGAAATAAGATTGAAATGATTTCACTTAGAAGAATGTTATTTATTTCAACAAAACTAAAAGTAAAGTACAGAATTTACTCATAGTAAGCATGCTACTGGTGTGGTGTTGTAAGACCGACACTGGACTGCAAACTACAAAGTTGGCATTTCACACTTATCAGCAGCTCCATGGAAACCCGATTCAGGTTCCTTATGAATTGGAACCAACTCGATGGTATTTAACAACAACAATAACAACAGAAAATACTAACCTTTCAGTTTGTCATACTGTGGTGAGTTGTGTGCTGCTGTTCTGCTGGAAGCTATGACACTGGCATTTTAAATACCAGCAGGGTTATGCTGGCTCCGTAGAGAATGGCGCAGGACTGGGCAGTGCTTTGTTCTGTTACACTTAGGGTCACTATGAATCAGAAACAACTTAACAGCAGCTAACAGCAACAACAGGGTCACCCATGGTAGACAGGTTTCAGTATAGCTTCAGACTAAGGCAGACTATGAAGAAAGGAAAGGCAGAGCACTTTCGAAGGGTTAGCTACTGAAAACCTTAAGAGTAGTAGTGGAACATTGTCTGGTATAATACCAGAAGATGAGTGCTTCATGTTGGAAAACAATCAAAATACTACTTGGGAA
>NW_006408571.1:482324-484215 GCF_000296735.1 Chrysochloris asiatica
AATTCTAAAAACTTCTTCAGTCTGAAGTTGATCAAACATTCAATCAAGATGTATTGATAATTACTGGTGATTGGAATGCAAAAGTTGGAAACAAAAAGGAAGGATCAGTAGTTGGAAAAGATGGGCTTTGTGATAGAAACGATGCTGGGGATCACATGATAGAACTTTGTAAAAACAATAACTTATTCACTACAAATACCCTTTTCAAAATATAAATGGTGACTATTCATGCAGACCTCACAGATGGAATGCACGGGAATCACAATGACTACATTTGTGGGAAGAAATGATGGAAAAGTTTAGCATCATCATCCAAAACAAGGCCAGTGGTCAGTTGTGGAACAGGCCATTAATTGCCCTTATGCAAGTTCAGTCTGAAGTAGAAGAAAGTTAAAACAAATCCATGATAGCCAAAAAATGCAAGACTACGGCCTTAAATAATCTTCTCCCTCTTTTCTTTTGTTACATTTGCCAATGGTTTGTCAGCTGACTAATTCAAACTAAATTATAGAGTGTGATAAAACACTGAATGAAAGATTGTTTGAACCACAAACACACAGGTTCAAATTCACCAGGCATACACTGGAATTTCTATACAAGGTCATTATAAGTTGGAACCGAATCAACAGCACTTAACAATAACAACAAACCTATTATACTAGATGCATACTGAGAATCATAGTCCTAAAGCTTTTATTTACATAAAATACAATAAACACTGGACTGTGAACTACAAGGTCAGTGACTGGAGCCCACCAGCAGCTTACTGGAAGAAAAATGAAGCTTTCTAGCTCCACTAAGATGTAGAGCCTTGGAAACCTTATACAGGATCTCTACGGTTGGAACTGACTCCATGCGACTTAACAAAGCAGTGTTGTTTATATTACCTTAACTGCTGGAACTCATTATAATAAAAACAAATCACTCAGTTGTTCAGTTTTTCTTCCCTCAGTAGTCCATTCATTTTTCCCCAACTAGAATCCAGCTGTCCCCTGATCTGACCTTCTCTGTGCAGTCTATTCCTGTCCTCAAACTTCAGATAGGAGTTGTTATCAGTTGTCATTGACATTTCCACTGTACCTCTCAAGATTGATCTTCAAAAATCCCCATGTCTTTGCCAAATATTTCGGATTGAGCCCCACTTCTGTCTATTATTATAATGGTCTTAATCACTATATTACTACAGAAGTTCATGTGAAAATTCCATAAATGGAAATTATATTTTAGACCCAAAGAATTTAAATCAACAATCTCTAGGTAGAGAGTTTGACTCAAGCTCAACACAGTTTTAATAAAAGCAAACTATAGGTCATATATGTTTGTTTCCACAGAGACAAAACACAGAAATCTTAATTAGGTTTTTTGTTGTTGTTAACTGTCCTTGGGTCAGTTCTGACCCAAGTACAAACATTGCGGTTGGGTGCTTATCCTACAGTGATATTCAAGTTTAATTCTAGTTAATTTAAAGGGGGGAAAAAAAAAACCTGCCAAATTTTCTCTAAATTTGATTGTATCACTATTTTATGTGAATTTACTATTTGAACCACACAATTAATTTTTAGCATTTAATTTGCTGTTAAGTGTGATCAAGTCTGTTCTGACTCACAGTGACCCTGTATAATGTTTCATAGGACTGGGTTTGTAACTGCCAGTCTTGTAGTTAGCAGTCCTGTTCTTATTCAAAAATGCTACACTAAGAATGGTTATTATTTATCCCTCATTTCTGTTTTTAAACTCAATTTTCATAAATTACTTTTTATCTACTAAACTATGTTTTTGTCTACTTATCTACTATACCTGGAGTCCTGGTGTGGCACTGTGGGTTAATGTACCAGACTGCAAAGCTGTTTGAACTGCAAGGTCGGTGGTTCAAGCTCACCAGTCGCTCCTC
>NW_006408571.1:485291-485922 GCF_000296735.1 Chrysochloris asiatica
TTAATTCCAATGTTACCTTCTTTTTCTACCTGAAATTTCATAAATATAAATCTATATATTTTTGTGCTTTGATCATTAAAAATACTACTTTATGGGTTCAGGAAAGATCTTAGCTCTATGACAACTTAAGTATTGGGTTCTTTGTTGAATCTTTTGTTCCTTCTTGCTGTTATTTATTAAGTGCTATCAAGCCAGTTCTGACTGATACTAACCTTGTATTAGGGTTTCTCAGGAGTAGCTTTTAGATCAAACATCCTTAAAACCAAAATAAATGACAATGGCAATTAAAAGTAAAGAGATATAAAATTGTTTGAACATCACATCTTCATGAAGGTCAATGTTAAGGTCCAATATGAAATACAGAATCATATATTGTAGTAAAGTCTTAGAATTTTAACAATTCATTGGTCAAATCCATGTAAAATAGCCATTTAGTTTGGTTTATATAGTATTTTTAATTTTGACAAATGTCACATTAAAAATATACAACAGAATTGGGTTTAAAAATGTGATAGTTCCAGAAACAGCACCTTAACATACTGATGAAGATCAAAGAGCACAGCCTTTGGTATGGGTTGCATCTCAATGTCAGGAAAACAAAAATCCTCACCACTGGACCAATAAACAACAT
>NW_006408571.1:487117-492933 GCF_000296735.1 Chrysochloris asiatica
TGGTACTTTTAAATATTGTCCTCCAAAACTAGAACTCAAATACATCAATTATTCTACAGTCTTCCTTATTCACTGTCAAACTTTCAAATGTATATGAGGTTATTGAAAATACCATGGTTTGGGTCAGGTGTACCTTAGTCCTCAAACTGAAATTTTTGCTCTTGAAAACTTTAAAGAGGTCTTGTGCAGCATATTTGCCTAATGCAATACATCATTTGATTTCTTGACCACTGCTTTCATGAGTGTTGATGGTTTATCCAAGCAAAATGAAGTCTTTGACAACCTCAATCTTTTCTCCATTTATATGGATGCTATTTATTGATCCAGTGGTGAAGATTTTTTATTTCTTTAACTTGAGATGCAACCCATAATGAAGGCTGTGGTCTTCGATCTTCATCAGTAAGTATTGTAAGGCCTCTTCCCTTTCAGCAAGCAAGGTTGTATCATCTGCATATTTCAGGATGTGAATGAGTCTTCCTCCAATCCTGGTGTTATGATCTTATTCATATAATCCATCCCATAGAATTGCTCAGCATACAGATTGAATAAATATGGTGAAAGAATACAACCATGGCACATACTTTTCCTAATTTTAAACCATTCAGTGTTCCCTTGTTCTCTTTGAACAAATGCCTGTTGGTCTATGAACAGGTTCTTCATGATCACAACTATGTGTTCCAGGATCTTCATGCTTCTCAATGTTGTCCATAGCTTGTCATGATCCCACAACCAAAAGCCTTTGTGTAGTCAATAAAGTACAGGTAAACATCTTTCTGATATTCTCAACTTTCAGTCAAGATTCATCTGACATCAGCAATGACATCCCTCATTCCATGCCCTCTTCTAATACAGCTTGAACCTTTGGAAGTTCTCTGTCAATGTATGGTTGCAGCCGTTTTTGTGTTATCTTTAGTAAAACTCTAATGATGTAGTAAAAATACCAATGAAATTGTTGGATTTCCACATTCTGTTGGGTCACCTCTCTTTGGAATGGGTATAAATATGGATCTCTTCCAGTCAGTTGGCCAGGTAGTTGTCTTTCCAATTTCTGTGCCTCAGGTGCCACATCAGTTTGTTGGAAAATTTCATTTTGTATTCATCTATTCCCAGTGCCTTTTTCTTGGCCAATGAACCTTGGACTTCTCCCTTCATTACCTTTGGCTCTTGATCATATGTTGCTTCTTGAAATGGTTGAACATTGGTCAGCTCTTTTGTAGTAATATGATTCTGTGTATTCCTTCCATTATCTTTTGAAGCTCTTTGTGTCATTCAATATTTTTCCCATTGTTGTTGTTGCCAAGTGAAGTCAAGCCAGTTCTGACTCATAATAACTCTTGTCAGTAAATATTTTAAGGCCTCATTTTTGTGTGTGTATCTTCACCACTCTTCTCTAACAAGAACCATTCCCCCTCCACCTTGGGGCTGTATAGGGTTGCCCAGTAGTGACTGGTAGGTTTGAACTTGTGGCTTACATCTCAGTGCTTATCCTACAGTGCCACACTAGGACTCCAATATTGCAATCCAAGATTTGACATTTTTCTTCAATTTGTTAAGCTTGAGAAATGCTGAGTGTGTTTTTCTATTTTTGTTGTTGTGTTTTGTTTTCTTTTTTACACTACTGCTTATTTAAGATTTAATTATAATAATTTACTTTGTCTTCTTGAGCTGCCTTTTGAAATTTTCTATTCAACTCTGTCATTTCATCATTTCTTCAAGTCACTTTAGCATCTGTACATGCAAGAGCAAATTTCTTTTGTGACATCCATTTTGATCATTACTTTCTTGTCTTTTTAATGGCCTTTTTTCTTTATTCATGTATGATGTTCTTGATGTTTTCCTATAACTCTTCAGACCAACAATTAGAGTTTAATGAATCAAATATATTCTTAATATGGTCTCTAAATTCAGAAGGGATATTTTCAAGGTCACATTGTGGCTCTCAGAGACTTCTTTTAATTTTCTTCAGCTTCAACTAGAAGTTGCATATGAGCAGCTGATAGCAAGCTCCACAGTTAGCCCCTGCCTTGTTTGAGCTGATAACATTGAGCTTCTCCATAGTCTTGACCTACAGATGTAGCCAATTTGATTCCTGTGTGTTCCATCTGGTGACATCGTTTTATGCTGTTTTAAAAAGGTATTTACAATGAATAAGTCATTGGTCTTCACAATCCTATCATGCTATCTGCATCGTGTCTATCACCAAGGCCATATTTTCCAACTATCGATCCATCCTCTGGGTTTCCAACTTTTGTATTCCAATCACCAGTAATTATTATTGCATCTTGATTGCATGTTTGATCAATTTCAGACAGAAAAAGTTGGCATAATTCTTAAGTTTCTTCATGATTAATTTGAGTGGTTGGTGTGTAAATTTTGATGATGGTTATATTAATGGTCCTTCCTTATAGACATATGTTGTTGTTATTAATTGCCGTTGAGTCGGTTCTGACCCATAGTGAACCTGTATAATGTTTCCAAGGAGCAGCTGGTGAGCTTGAACTGCCGACCTTACAGTTCAAACGGCTTTGCAGTCTGGCACATTAGCCCACAGAACCACACCAGGACTCCTTATCACAGACAGTGTTGTTTTGCAAAATAGATCTTGAAATTCTCTTTTTGATAATAATTTGATGACGTTCCTCTTCAATTTGTCAATCTTGCATAGTAAACCATTTGATTTTCCCATACAGAATGGTCGACATCAACCCATTTCAGCTCACTAATGGCCTAGGATATCAATATTTATGTGTCGCAGTTTGTTTTTGACAAGTCCAGTTTTTCAAGATTCATGCTTTAATTCTACATTCTGTTGTTAATGCATGCTTCAACTGTCTCTTCTTATTTTAAATTGTGCCCCTGAGCAAATAAAGGTCCAGAAAGCTTTGCTTCACCCAAATCATTATGGTCAACTCTACTTTAAGGAGGCAGCTCTTCCACACTTTATTTTGAGTGCTTTCCAATCTGAGTGTCTAATCCTTAGTCAGTATATTAGATCATGTCCCAATGCTATTCATAAGGTTTTCAATGTCTAACAATTCAACAGTTATACAACTCTCCTTGATCCTAGTTGGTCTAGGCCTAGAAGCTCAGTTGAAACCATGCTGATCCTACTGGTATTTAAAATACTGGTGGTATTTTGTTCAGCATCACAGCAATACCAAATCATTACAGTATGATAAACTGATAGATGAGTAGTATGTATATATATTGTTAAGTGCCATTGAGTTGGTTCCAACTCCTAGCAATCCTGTATATGATTTCTGAGGAGCGGCTAGTGAGTTTGAACCACTGATCTTACAGTTCAAACTGACCTTGCGGTCAAATGCCTATCCTACAGAGCCACACCAGAACTCATACGTATATATAATATTTTATATTCTATGTATCTATATTTTATAGATCAAGAGTAACAGCTTTTGTGTCTTCACCCCTCTTCTCCAACAAGAATCACTCTCCACTGCTGCACTTTCCATGGGGCTATATTGGCAGTGTCATAATGTATGATTTATACAATCACACATGTATTTTGCAACACCTCAAAGTCCCCAGCAATCCCTAGTATGCTGTTATTGTTAAGTGCTGTCGAGTTGGTTCCCACCCATAATGACCCTGTATAGGGTTTCTGAGGAGCAGCTGGTGAGCTTGAACCACTGACCTTGTGGTTCAAACCGACATTACATTCCAGCGCATGAACCCCTAGTGCCACATCAGGACTCTAGTTTCTAGTATATTCCTCCCTAACTTCGTATTGTTGCTATTATCTGTGTCTTTGTAGACATGACACTGAACTTCATAGTTTGAAGTTTTAGTACTGCTTGCTGGCATCAGGCTGAACTGAATTTGAGTAGCCTGACTCAGAGACTTCAAACCTCGTATTTTGCTTTAACCTGCAAAATTCATAATGTGTGTCTTTATCACTTGTTGAAGGAAATAAATAATATGAATAAAATGCTTAAAGAAATTGTTGTACACATTTGTGAGTGCTCATATATTTAAATTATCATTAGTAGCTTTTTATTTGAAAAAAAAAAATCTAATTAGACTTCTTCTCCAAAGGACTATTAACAATCTAAAACTTCAAGAATAAGATATTTATTGTTATTTATTCAGGTATTTGTTTTCCTTTGCATTGGAAATTTAATGCAAAGACACCCCTGCCTACTGTAGGCATGATAATAAAGACTGAGCTGTTGTTTTTCATACTGTTTGGTGCCATCATATCAACCCATAATGACCTTGTCAGTGTTTTCTAGGAACAGTTGGTGGATTTAAACAACCAACCTTGAAATTCAAAGTGATCTTTTGGTCAAGCACATTATTTTGCAGTGCCACACCAGTACTCCAAGAGAATGAGCTAAGGACCAACAAAACATTTTCTGTTAATTGAAAATTGTTTTCTTTCCCAATTTCTATTAGTTTTTCTGAGCTGACTTATGGGAAGAAGATAACATTTGCAAGGAGCCTGGGAATATGACTTAGATAGAATAGAATATTTCTTTTTAACAAACAAACAAACAAACAAAGCCCCCAGTGCTTTGTGGGAATCTGTACAATGATTGCAAGCATTTCAGCAGTCAACAAGTATTCTCTAAGTGGGTCTCTTATCAAGACAGGCAATATGTAGCACAGATGGAAGAAACCAGAGAATTAAATGTTGGTTCCCATTTTTATCAACTCAAGTTACTCCTGTTCTCTCAACACCCAAGCCTTGGGATGAAAGATTACCTCTTTATGCTGCTTAAGTCTACAAGATTTCTATCCAAATTTCAATGGAGAAAAGAGGCATAGAGAGGCAGAGATTAAGGGGCCTGTGCATGTTTAAACAAAGACATAAGTTTTCAAATGAGATGTGACTTCATTTAACAAATTAATAAATGAAGTGATTGCAATGAAGCATATAAATGAAAAGTGTAATATTTTATGGATACATTAGGAATGCAATGAAATAATTCTCCTTTTTTTTTCTTCAATGTGCCTGACAAACAGATGAGAATGACAGCGATGACTAAATTAGAAACAATTACAGTGATAGATTTTTATGTCTGACTAGCACATTTTGAATGGCTAAAATTCTCAGACTCTAATAATTTAACCTCTCAAGACATTTTATGAGTTGATTTGAACAGATATTCTTGCATTCAATTCACAGATGTCTTATTGAAGGCCACATATTACCAGAATTCTGCCCCCAAAACAACTGTTTTTAGCCCAGGGTTGAGTAGTAAGCTAAAATTATAGTCTAAAATTATGAAAGAGGAGAAATAGTCTCTAATCCCTCACTTAAGGACTGTGGAAAATGTCTCTTGTAATGATTGAAAGGAACTAAAATCTAAAGATTAACCAAATACAAAAATAATAAGAAACCAGATGACCACTATCCATAGATAAAATGTTTAGTTCTTCAAATATTTTATACAATAGTCCTTATGAAAAGCTCTCAATGGGTTTCATCTGATGTTCCTCTGAAATATGGCCTAGCATTGGATCATGTCTAGTAAATGTTCTATGAACAACTATAAAAAGCAGTCTGTCATTATAAAAGTCTAACTTTTGTTTCTATAGTATATTAAATGTACATGTACTTAGACATACTCAAATGAAAAATTTTCAGTATCTGAGTAATGAAAAGTATTATTCAACAACATATAAATCAAGTTATATACTACTCACATTTTAAGACTTTAATTATATTTAAATCTCCTTAACTCTAATAAGTTGATACTTCAACTTTAATAAATTTATATTTTAAAATATGTATATGTTACAAATTTTATTTCAAGCAGATTTTTCTATGTATACTTACTTCTCATGTCAAC
>NW_006408571.1:493033-495882 GCF_000296735.1 Chrysochloris asiatica
TGACTCTCAGTGGTTTGAGAGTTATGTAACAATGTCATTTGGCATTTATTTAATGAAACGAGGTGGCTTCAAAGAGTTCCTGAAAAAATTCTTTCATCTTTTAATTCATTGTTTCCCCACAAACTTTTTGAAACACCCTGCTCTATTCATCCTGCATTATGTGAGCTGTTGCTTTGGTTACTGTCTAGTGCCATCTGTTTTTTTCATCCTCTGTTTTTACATAACAGTGATTTTCACATAATCACCTGGTCTTTGGAACCTAACTATGCCAATTATTTAGGTTCAAGAGACAGCAGTGCTGACTTCAGATGGAACTTAGCTGAAGGCAGAGAATACCAGAAAGATGTTTACTTGTGCTTGATTTACTACTCTAAGGCTTTCAATTGTGTGGATCATGACAACCTATGGACAACATTGTGAAGTGTGAGTATTTCAGAAAACTTCATTGTGGTTATGAGGAATCTGTACATAGACCAAAAAGCAGTTATTTGAACAAAACACGGGACTACCGAATTGTTTAAAATTAGGAAAGGTGTGTGCCAGAGTTGTATTCTTTCATCATATTTATTCAATCTGTATGTGTTTTTGTTGTTGTTGTTGTTGTTAGGTGCCAACAAGTCAGTACCAACTCATAGTGATCCTATGCACAACAGAACGAAACATTATCCGGTCCTGAGCCAAACTCATATTTGTTGCTACGTTTGAGCCCAGTAATGCTGGGCTCAAACTCATATTTGTTGCTACGTTTGAGCCCAGTAATGCTGCCACTGCGCCAATCCATCTCACTGGGGGTCTTCCTTTGTTTCTTCAATTCTCCACTTTACCAAACATGAGAACCTGGATTATATGAAGGAAAATGTGGCATCAGGATTGGAGGAAGACTCATTAACATTTTGCAATATGCAGATGATACAACCTTGCTTGCTGAAAGTGAAGAGGACTTAAAATACTTATGGATGAAGATCAAAGACCACAGCTTTCATTATGGGTTGCAATGTAAGTGCAAAAGAAAAAATGAAAAGCCACACCACTGAACCAGTAAACAACATCCCTATAAATGGAGAAAAGATTGAAGTTGTCAGACTTCATGTTGCTTGGACCAACCATCATCACTCAAGGAAGCAGCAGTCAAGAAACCAAATGACATATTGCATTAGGCAAATATACTGCATAAGACCTCTTTAAAATTTTCATGTGCAAAGATGTCAGTTTGAGGACTAAGGTACACCTAACCTATGCCAGGGTATTTTCAATAACCTCATATGCATGTGAAAGTTTGACAGTGAATAAAGAAAACCATAGAAAAATTGATATATTTGAGCTATGATGTTGGAGGAAAATACTAAAAGTACCATGGACTGCCATAAGAACAAATAATTCTGTATTGAAAGAAGTACAGCCAAAGTGCTCCTTGGAAGCCAGGATGGCCAGATTTCATCTCTCATACTTCAGACATATCATGAGGGATCAATCCTTGGAGAAGTATACCATGTTTGGTAAAGAGGAAGAGCTCCAAGGAGATGGTTTGACACATTGGAGGCAGTGCAACATTATCAACAATTGTGAGGTTGGCCTAGGAATGAGCAGTATTGCATTCTGTTGTGCATACATACGGTCGCTATGAGTTGGTACCAACTGGATGACATCTAACAACAACAAAAAAGTGCTGTCCAATCCATTCTGACTTGTAGTGACCCTGTAAAGTTTCCAAAGAGCAGTTGGTGAATTTGAACTGCCAACCTTGTGGTTCAAACTAACCTTGAGGCCTGTGCTTTATCCCACAGAGCCACACCTAGGGCATACAAATCATGCTATACCAATTAAAGGTTGGTGGTTGGAACCCAAATGGCAGCACTGCAGTATAAAAGATCTTGCAATTAACTTCCATAAAGTTGACATTAAATCTATGTAGCAGTTCTACATAATACATGGGGTCAACATATGTCAAAATTAACTCCAAGGAACAAGACAATACTGACAATGAAATGAAATATCAGTTTGAAAAACTTTCCATGTCTACATGCTAGATTTTGTATTTATCTAATACTCATTTTGTTAAACCAATCCTCCCCCCAGATCCACTGCCTTTGTGTTGATTCTGACTCATAGTGACCCAGTAGGGCAGTAAATCTACTCCTTAGAGTTTCAGAGACTGTAAATCGTTACGAGAGCAGACAGATTCATCTTTTTTCCCACAAAGTGACCAGAGGGTTTGAATCACTGATCTTATGGCTAGCAGCCCAATACTTAACCAACTATACCACCATGTCTCCTTCATTTTCTTAAAGTGAGCCACAATTTCCAAAACCTTCGGGTTCAACCACATTTGAATTTTACTGTTTACTTGCAAAATACAGTTGTATTTTTAAAATGCCATTTGAAAATTTTCTTTTATATTTTTAATAAGTTTTAATTGTGACTTGAGTGACAGTTTACATGGGAGAGCCGCAGCTTTACATTCATCTTATCATATTTCATTTCATTGAAATGATTACAATCCCCTCCATACATCATCATTCAACAGCATTTGCTTCCATTCCCTGTTTTTTTTTTTTGTTTGTTTGTTTGTTGTTGTTTCTTTTGGATGTACATCAAAGCACTCAGGAATATATAACCATTGAAACAACCATAGGTATATCCTGCATGTCAGCACCCCTGGCCTATAGTCTATTAACTTCTCCATCCATTTAAGACAGTCTAATGTATCCTGCAATCTACCTGACTTTCTCACCACCTGGATTTCTGTTCCTACATATTTCCCTTCTTTGACATTGTTATTATTTTTATCTCCCAAGTCCTCTGAATTTGTTGTTGTAATTTTGTTCTGTTCTGGACTCTGAGTTCCAGGT
>NW_006408571.1:498602-500737 GCF_000296735.1 Chrysochloris asiatica
TGACTTGGTATAGATTAAACAAAGGAATCTCAGAATAAAAGGACAATGCCCAAAGTATGCATTTTCTTGTGGACCATAGAAAAATTTCATAAAAATAAAATTGCTTGAGGGCTACATCTTCCACAATAATAAATAGGTTCTATTGAGTTTTTACAGTGTTTCCCAGGTAATTTAGATAATCATCTGGATTTGTGAGATATATAACCAGAGATATATATGAAGCTAATATGTTATAACATTGCTTTCCTTTATATAAAATCAATTTTTTATAACATCATCATCTAAGTAGAAAATAAATTTCATTTGTATATGTATTCATACCAAGCTTCCTTCGAAATCAAAACTTAGATAATTTACAAAGACATAGTTAGTAAAAAAAAAAAGAAAGAAAATTAAACAAAACAAAATATGAGGGTAAGTAAAATAGTATTGCTACTTGGGTTCTAGTTCATACATGAAAAACAAAATGTATTTAAACATATGTCTGTGATCAGTAATACAGTCTAAAGTCTTAGTCTCATTGTTGCTGTTGTTGTTAAGTGCTATTGAGTTGGTTCCAATCCATAGTGATCCTGGGTTTCTAAGTAGCCAACTGGTGAGCTTGAACCACCAACCTTACAGTTCAAACCAACTTTGCAGTCCAATTGACAGTGCCACACCAGGACTCCATTAGTCTCATTAGGGTGCTTTAAAAATTAGAAAAAGATTACTTTTTGTGTCATGAAGAAAAAAAAGAAAAGAAAAGAAAACTATTTTGAAGCCAGGGTTAATATCAAATTTTTAATGAAACTCAAATGAACATCTTCTCAAATCATTGGAACTTTACAAAAATTTACAGGAATGCTGCCTCACGTTAAACAACAGTTTTTAAAAGGATCAAGCAATGTAAATACATCAGGAAAATCTCAATGATGTGTTAAGAGTGGGAAGACAACATCAACAAATGAAGAAACTTGACTGAGGTTCAGAAACTGGTGCAAGAAGACCACAGAGTTACCATTAATGTGATACAGGCACTGAAATTGGGAATTTACATGGCTGAGCTTTGTTAATTTTAAGTGAACATCTTGCCCTCATCAAGCTTTTCACTTGATGGATGTCAAAAACGTTGCAAAAATTATCAGCTAGCTCACAGAATTGTATTAATCACTCTTTTAAGCAAGATTGAAGCTAATGAAGAATGTATGCAATGAAACTGGGATGGATCTTTGGAATTACCTATACACTGCAGAAAGTAAGGTTCGATTAAAAGTGTATGCGAAGAGGGTCTGCTGAGCATGTTCAATTCAAGATACAGAGATCAACTTAAAAGGTATCATTTTGGGAGGATACAAGGAGGCTAATTTTTTAAGGACATAGGATGGTTAAGAAGGGTTATTATAAAAAAAAGTTTTAGAAAAATTGAAGCTTGTATTAGAGAGAAAAGGGCCAGGAAAATTGTGTCGAAGAATTTTGTTTACAACAATGACAATGCTCCTGATTATTCTTCGAGGGTAGCAAGGACTGCCCTATGAGAATTTAATTGGAAAATTTTACCCCATCCACCCTACAACCTTGATCTTGTACCTTAAGACTTCTTTTTGTTCCCAAATCTCAAACAACATTGAAAAATAACACAATTCTCGTCCCTCAAGGATGCTAAAACTGTCACTTTGGTGTGGTGTAAAATGAAGAGTGCAGAATTCTTCAAGAAGGGTTGTTGTTGTTGCTATTGTTAAGTGCCGTTGAGTTGGTTCTGACCCATGTTGTTGTTGTTGTTATGCGCCGTGGAGTCGGTTCCGACTCTTAGCGACCCTGTGTGGGGGTTTCCGAGGCTGTAAATCTTTACGGGGGCAGAAAGCCTCATCTTTCTCCAGCGGACCAGCTGGTAGTTTCGAGCTGCTGACCTTGCAGTTCGCAGCCCGATTTGATCCATAGCCACCCTATGTAGAGTTTCCAAGTAGGGACTGGTGAGCTTGAACTTATAACCTTGCAGTTCAAATGACATTGCAGTCTGGTACATTAATCCACAGCGCCACACCAGAACTCCACAAGAATGGTTAGAGAGGTGAAAACACATCTTCAGAAGTGTACAGACCTAGGTGGAGGATAGGCCAAGAAACAATAACTTCACATTTTGATAATTTTATTCAATA
>NW_006408571.1:501680-516468 GCF_000296735.1 Chrysochloris asiatica
CCCTTATGATTAAAAAGTTCAATAGAAATATATTCAAATGAACCAAATAAAATTCTGGAAAAATTAGCAACTCAACCACATGTCATATGATTTTCATATTGTTGTCAAGCACCCTAAAGTCAGTTCTGACTCATAGCGACCATGAATAAGGTTTTTCTGAGAAGTAGCTGGTGAGTTAGAATCACCAACCTGATGGCTATCAGCCCAGTTCTTATCCTATAGCACAAGCCAAGGTTTCCGTACATTTTGAAATTTGTCACAACAAAGAAACATAATAAAACAGTTCTGGCTTAGTGGATACTGTTTTTCATTATCATAAGTCATGTAATAATTTTCTATTGAAAAAATCTTCAGAGGTTCTCCAAATTCCTATTGTGTGTTGTCAAGCCAGTTTATTAAATACCTGTGTAGTATTTCCGAGGCTCTAAATCTCAAGGAGAGCAGAAAGCCTCATCTTTCTCCTGCCAAATCACTATACATGGCATAAAGTCTTTTACAACATGGTATCCATTCTCTTTGACTTATTCACTCAAGCTGTCTTTCATTTTCCTCCATTATCTGTTCTTGCAGATGTGTATGCTCTTGCAGTTCTATGTGTATATGCTTTTGTACATATATTCTATATTATGATCCAGCCTAATTTGTTTCTGGTAAAATCACATACATCCTTTAAGACCAACTTTAATGTCTTGTCTTCTCTGAAATCTTTCCTAAAACCCCAGAATATGTTAGTCGTTTTTTTTTAAATTTTCTCTCTGATAGCATAATGCTGTTGTTGTAAACTTCCATGAAGTCAGTTCCAAATCATAGAGATCCTATATATGGTTTCCCAGGAGTATAGGGTTTTCCAGGAGAAAATGTTGGGTTTGAACTACCAACCTTGTCGTTAGCAGTCCAATACTTACCCTACAGTGCTACACCATAGTTGTTGTTGTTGTTAAGTGTCGTCGGGTTGGTCCGGACCCATAGCGACCCGGTAAAGGGTTTCCGAGGACCAGCCGGTGAACTTGAACTGTTGACTTCACAGTTCAAATGGCTTTGCTGTCTGACACTTTAACCCATAGCACCACACCAGGACTCCAAAAATCATAGAATAGAACTTTTATTTGCCTAAGTTGTTGTTAAGTGCCGTGGAGTTGCTTCTGACCCCTAGCAACACTGTATAGGGTTGCTGAGAAGCGGCTGGTGAACTTGAACAGTTCACCTTGCAGTTCAAATGACGTTGCAGTTCAAATGACTTTGCAGTCTGATGCATTAGCCCACAGCACCACACCAGGACTCCTAATATCACCTCTTAAAGCCTTATAATAATTTTCCATATGCCTATTATCTCCCCCATACTGAAAGAATGGAAATTACACCCTGTTCAATTCTACATTTTTAGCAGAATTAAACAGACACACAGTGAGTACCAAATGCACACTGAATAGTGGCCTTGCCTATATTAGCTTAATGATGTAGCTAACAGTAGAAACGAGTGAGAATTCAGCTATGAGAAGAGTCAGATAAAAGGAGAACCAATATGATGACTGAATGTTTAAAGGTCTCAAAGGGAATCAATGATGCTAGAATTACAACTTCATTTTTATTAAATAAAGGTTTGTTACTCCATGTGGATATTAACCTTAAAATTAATGGATTCATTTTTCAAAAAAACTCACAGTAATAGGGGCAATATTTTTTTTTAAATATTCAGTATTACAAGTAATATTCATATAAAATTCACCTAATGAGTTATATTGTTACACAAAGTCACCTCCCTTAGTTTGCACTTTGAAAACACTTTTAATTTATTACACATAGCCTTCCTTTGTGGTTGTGATGAGCTATCATAGTCCAATTTTCTTCCAACTGAATACTACAAAGCATTTCTCCTAGGAACTGCTTTTGAAGATTAAAGCATAGACATAATTTTATTAACACAATTTTATTTTATATAAAACTACACTTCAGCAAGCCTAAATTCTTCATAAATATAGAATTTCATTTACCAGTGGTACAATGTGAAAATACTCTGGTTGCTTAACTACCAAGGTGAGTAAATATCCTAACAGCTAATGCTAGTTGTGAATCATCAGTTTTCCCAGAACCTTCAAGAACAGTAGTATAGGGCTCAATAACACAATTTAAGTGTTCATTTTGTGTTTTACAAAATATTAACTAACAGTCTTTTTATGTAGTCTTACTATAGCCCTGCTAGCATAGTGGATTATGAGTTTGCCTGGTAACCACAAGATCAGCAGTTCAAATCTATCAGTTACTCCATGGGAGAAAGATGAAGCTTTCTGCCCCCATAAATATCTACAGCCTGGGAACCACTATGCACAGCCACTGAGTCAGAACTCACTCAACGGCACAATGCCACTATCATCATGGTGACACAGTAGTTAAAGCACCTGAATACTTACCAAAAGATCAAACCCACTAGCTAGTCCATAAGAGGAAGATATGTCAGTCTACTTCGGTAAAGATTACCAGCCTTGGAAATCCAAGAAACAGTTACACCTGTGTTACACATAGTGAAGATTTCTATCAATTTCTTCAGTCTGAAATTGATCAAACATACTATCAAGATGAATTGAAAATTACTGATGATTGGAATGCAAAGGTTGGAAATAAAGAGGAAAGATCGGTAGTTGGAAAATATGACTTTGGTGATATGATAGAAACAATGCTAGCGATCTCATGATAGAATTTTGCAAAACCAATGACTTCTTCATTATAAATACATCTTTTAAACAACATAAAAGACAGGTGTGGCACTGTGGGTAAACTCATCAGCCTGTAAAGTTGTTTGAACTGCAAGGTTGGTGGTTCAAACTCACCAGCTGCTCCTTGAAAACTCTATACAGGGTCGCTATGGGTTGGAATCGACTCGACGGCACTTAATAACAACAACATACACATCGACCTCACCAGATGGCATACACAGAAATAAAATTGACTACATCTGTGGAAAGAGACAAGGAAAAAACTCCATATGATCAGCAAAACAAGGCCAGGGGAAGACTGTGGAACACATCAATTGTTCATATGCATATTCAGACTGAAGCTAAAGAAAGTTAAACAAAGTACATGCAAGTCAAAATGTGACCTTGAACATCCTCAGGCTTAATTTAGAGATAATCTCAAGAACAAGGTTGTGAGATGACATAAAGAACATCATACAGGAAGAAAGCAAAAGGTTGTCAAGAAAAAAATAAAAAATAAAAAGGGAAACAACCCAGATGTATGTCAGAAGAGACTCCGAAACGTATTCTCCAGCATACAGATGCTAAAGCAAAGGAAATAAACAAGGAAGTAAAAGAGATTAATACAAAAATTCCAAGAGCAGTTTGAGAAGAGGTCAAGTATAATGAAATGTGCATAGGCCTGGAATTACAAAACCAAATGAGAAGAACACGCTCAGCATTTCTCAAGCTGAAAAAAATGAAGAAAAAAATTCAAGCCTCAACTTGTAATATTGGAAAGTATGTTGTGGAACAATAGCTTCGCAGTTTTATATTTCTAATAAAGGTGTCTATGACTTTGTAGCAGTAGTTTTTTACTTGCCCCCAGATACAATGTGCTAAAAGAGTAAAAAATCTCAAGTATTTTATATCCAGAAAAACCTAAGGTTATTTTAAGAAATGATAGCAAAGAGTGTTGTTGTCCATGAAGACCAGACTTCTAGAAATACTGAAGGGAGTCCTTTGGGCTAAAAGTAAATTTCGCTAGTAGACATGTGATTACACATAAAAAGGTAAAGGGCACCATCAAAAGTTACTACATAAGTAAATTTAAAAGACAGTATGAATGTGCTTATGGTTTGTAATTCTTCTTCTAAATTATTTTAAAGAAAATTTCATAAAGATTTATTTTTGAATTAGGTTGATGGACTTATGATATATAAAATTGTAATTTGTAGGACAATAATATCAAAAAGAAAAAGATAAGAACACAATATAAAAAAGTTATAAACTATTCTAGTTGAGGTAGTATTAATCTAAAATAAATTAAGATGTGAATTATAACCTTCAGGGTAACCACTAAGAAGATCATTAAAACTGAATATGCATAACATTCAATATAAATAAACATGAAATATTTTTCTAGAAGAAAAGAGATTTAAATTTTTGTATTTGCTTTAAGTTTTTCAATTAGCTGTACTTCAAGATGAATGTTTACAAAGGGTGATTTTATTCTGCTCTTCTTTGAGTAGGATCCACATTCCCTTTGAAACAAGCTGTATGTATCTTGCTTTGGTTAATTGTGGTAGAAGTGACATTTTTCAACCTTAAGCTAGAACTGTATAAGCAGTTGAATAGTGCATGTTACGATATCCCCATTTAGCATTAGTGGAAGACATACAGAGCCTGTGTTTTAGTATTACTGGTTTGACTAGACACATTTTTCAGAGATCTCTGCTAGCAAATATGCAACTTGTAGTGTTACTGGAAGATAAACTTTCAATATTTGAAGGTAATTTGTTTGCAACACAACTAGTCAATCATGTCTTGTACTTGCTAGCTGCCATTGAAGGCAGCACCAAAGCACTATGCAGTCTTGTGCCAACATTACAATTGTTGCTAAGTTTGAGCCCACTGCTGCTGCTACTGTGCCCATTCATCTCATTGTGGGTCTTTCTCCGACCCTCCACTTCAACAAACATAATATCCTTCTCCTGGGACTGGTCCCTACTGATGATATGTCCAAAGTATGAGAGATGAACTCTGGCCATGCTAGCTTCCATGGAGCATTCTGACTATATACATCTTCTAACAGATTGGTTTGTTCTTTTGGCAGTTCATGGTACTTATTCTCCTCCAACATCATAACTCAAATGCATCAATTCTTCTACAGTCTTCTTTATTCTATGTCCAAATTTCACATGTATATGAGGCTATTGAAAATACCATGGCTTGGGTCAGGTGCACCTGATTCTTTATACTGACATCTTTGCTCTTCAACACTTTAAAAGGTCTTGTGCAGCAGATTTGCCTAATGCAATACATCATTTGAATTCTTGACTGCTGCTTCCATGAGTGTTGATAGTTGAACTGAGCAAAATCAAGTCTTTGGCAACTTAAATCTTTTCTCCATTTGTATGGATGTTGTTTATTGGTCCAGGGGAAAGACTTTTGTTTTCTTTACATTGAGATGCAACCCATGCCAAAATTTGTGGTCTGTGATCTTCACCAGTAAATATTTTAAGTCCTCTTAGCTTTCAGCAAGCAAGGTTGTATCATCTGCATATTGCAGGTTGTTAATGAGTCTTCCTCCAATCCTGATGCCACACTTTTCTTCATATAACCCAGCTTCTCAGATTATGTGTTCAGCCTTGAGATTGAATAAGTATGGTGAAAGAAAACAACCGTGGCACACACCTTTCCTAATTTTAAACCATTTGATGTTCCCTTGCTGTCTTCAAATAACTGCATTTTAGTCTATGTATAGATCCCTCATGAGCACGAGTCAGTGTTCCAGAATACTCTTTCTCTGTAATGTTGTCCATGGCTTGTCATGATCCACACAATCAAAATCCTCTACATGGTCAATAAAGCACAGGTAAAAAGCTTTCTGGTATTTTTTTGTTTTTAGCCCAAATCCATCTGATGTCAGCAATGATATCCCTCATTCCACAATCCCTTCTTTATCCAGCTTGCACCTCTGGAAGTTCTATGTCAATGTATGGTTGCAGCTGTTTTTGAATTATTTTTAGCAAAATTTTATTTGCTTGTGTTATTAATTATATGGTCTGACGATTTCTGCATTCTGTTGGCTCATCTCTCTTTGGAATGGGCACAAATATTGATCTCTTCCAATCAGTTTGGCAGGTAGTTGTCTTCCAAATTTTTTGGCATGGATGAGTGAGTGCCTCCAGAGTTTCATCAGTTTGTTGAAAGATTTCAGTTTGTATTTCATAAATTCCTGGAGACTTGTTCTTCTCCAATGCCTTCAATGCAATTTGGACTTCTTCCTTCAGGATCATTGACTCTTAATCATATGCTATTACTTGAAATGGTCGAACTTCAACCATTTCTTTTTGATACATCCCTTCCATCTTCCTTGATGCTTTCAGTATCGTAAGTATTTTGATCATGTTCTTGTTGTTGTTAGGTGCCTTCGAGTCAGTACTGGCTCATAGTGACCTTATGCACAGCAGAAAGAAGCACTGCTCGATTCTGAGCCAACCTCACTACTGTTGCCACACTTGAGTCAACTGATGCTGCCACTTGGCCAATCCATCTCATTGGGGGTCTTCCTCTTTTTCTATGACCCTCCACCTTACCAAACATGATGCCCTTCTCCAGTGACTGGTTCCTACTGACAATATGTCTGAAGTATGAGAGATGAAGTTTGGTCATCTTGGCCTCCAAGGAACACTATGGCTGCACTTCTTCCAAAATAATCTATTGGTTCTTGTGGCAGCCCATGGCACTTTCAATATTCTCCAACATCATAACTCAAATGCATCCATTAATCTGCGGTCTTCCTTATTCACTGTCCAGCTTTCACAAGCATATGAGGTTTTGAAAATACCATGACTTGGGTCAGGTGCACCTTAGTCCTCAAACTTAACATCTTTGCTCTTCAACCTTTTAAAAAGTGTTGTGCCATAGATTTGAGCCACAGATTTGCCTAATGCAATACATCATTTGATTTCTTGACTGCTGTTTCCATAAGTGTTGATAGTTGATCTAAGAAGAATGAAGCCCTTGACAACTTTAATCTTTTCTCAGTTGGTAAGAATGTTGTTTATTGGTCCAGTGGTGAGGATTTTTGTTTTCTTTACATTGAGATGTAATCCATACCAAAGGCTGTGCTCTTTGATCTTCATCAGTAAATGTTTTAAATCCTCTTCACTTTCAGCAAGCAAGGTTGTATCATCTGGATATCGCAGGTTATTAATGAGTCTTCCTCCAATCCTGATGCCATGTTTTTCTTCATATAATACAGCTTCTCAGATTATTTGCTCAGCATACAGGTTAAATAAGTATGGTGAAAGAATACAACCTTTCGTACACCTTTCTTAATTTTAAACCATTCAGTGTTCCCATGTTCTGTTCAAACTACCTCTTGGTCCAGGTCCAGATTCCCCATGAGCACAATTAAGTGCTCCAGAATATTCAAACTTTGCAATGTTGTCCATAGCTTGTCATGATCCACACATTCGAAAGCCTTTGCGTAGACAAGCGAATCACTCAATATTTCAAGTTGAGGCTTGATTTTTTACTTCGGTTCCCTCAACTTGACAAATGCTGGGTGTGATCTTTCCTTTTGTTTTTCTCACTTCATATTTTTGCATATTATGTTATAATATTTGACTATGTCTTCCTGAGCTGCCCAATGAAATTTTCTGTTCAGCTCTTTTACCTCCTCAAATCATTCATTTGCTTTAGCATCTCTACACTGGAGAACAAGTTTCAGTGTCTCTTCTGACATCCATTTTGGTCTTTTTCTTTTTTCTTGTCTTGTCTTCTTAATGACCTCTTGCTTTCTCCCTGTATGATGGTCTTGCTGTCATCCCACAACCCTTCTGGTCTTTGTTCTTTAGTATCTAATGCATCAAATCTGTCCTTCAAATCATCTCTAAATTAAAGTGGGATATATTCAAGGTCATACTTTGGCTCTTTTGTACTTGTTTTAATTTTTTTCAGCTCTAGCCTAAACTTGCATATGACCCATCTATGGTTTGTTCCACAATCTGCCCCTGGCTTAGTTTTGGCTTATGATATGTAACTTTCCCACTGTCTCTTTCCACAGATATTGTCAATTTGATGTCTGTGTATTCCATCTGATGAGGTCCATGTGTATAGTTGTCTTTTATGATATTTAAAAGGTATTTGCCACAAACAGTTCATTGCTTTTGCAAAATTCTATTCTGTGATATCCAACATCGTTTCTATCACAAAGGCCATTTTTTCCAAATACTGATACTTCATCTTTTTTTCCCAGCCTTTGCATTCCAATCACCGGTACTTAGTAATACATCTTGATCACACGTTTGGTCAATTTCAGACTGAAGACTTTGGTAGAATTCTTCAATTTCATCATCACTGGCTTTAGTGGTTTATGCATAAATTTGAATAATAGTGGTACTGCCTTGTCTTCCGTGTAAGTGTAGGGATCTTATTCTATCACAGTGTTGTACTTCAAGACAGATTTTGATACGTTCTCTTTGATGATAAAGGTGATTCCTCTTTAATTTATCATTCTTGGCATAGTAAACCATGTAATTGACAGGTTCAAAATGGCCAATACGAGTCCATTTCAACTCATTCATACCTAGCTTATCAATGTTGATGAGTTCCATTTCATTTTGACAATTTCCAAGTTTCCTAGATTCGGACTTAATACTTTCCATGTTCTGATTATTAATACTACAGCTGTTTCTCTTCATTTTGAATTTTGTCCCATCAGCAAATGAAGGTCACAAAGGTTTTACTCCTGCATCATCAAGGTCAGCTCTACTTTGAATATTTTGAGTGCCTTCCAACTAGAGAAGTTCATCCTCTGGCACTATATCTGACAAGATTATCGTGTTCTTCATAATGCAATACAGTCAATATTCTGGTATTATCTGACTATGTTCCACTGATATTCTTAAGATTTTCAGTGACAGCATATTCAAAAGTAGTCCATCTCTCCTTCTTCCTAGTCTGTCTAGGTTTGGAAGCGCAGCTGAAATCTGACTACTGTCGATGACCCAGCTAGCATTTAAAGTACCCATGGCATAGATTCTAGAATGACAGCAACACACAAGCCACTACAGTACAAAAAAAATGACAGACCAGTGGTTAGCCAATCATTGCAGACAATAGCAAATAGCAAAATCTCTTGTATGATTTTTATCTAGGATGCATTACTCTGTAAATACGCTTGCGCTCAACAAAATTATTTTACAATTTGAAATAGATTTTAATATTAATTTACAATACTTAGATTAAATAGCTTATCTAAAACACAAATTCATTGTCAAGTTTGCTGTTCTGTAACCCTTTTGCTCTAATCAGTTTTCTTTATTATCTATTAAGAACAACACAACCATCTCTGCCTTCATTTCTTTGCTCATTCTACTCTTCCCATTTGGAAGAGCTCTCCTTTCCTATCACACTGTTGTTGTTGTTGTTATGTGTCGTGGAGTCGGTTCCGACTCATAGCGACCCTGTACAGGGTTTCCGAGGCCGTAAATCTTTACGGGAGCAGAAAGCCTCATCTTTTTCCCTCGGAGTGGCTGGTAGTTTCAAACTGCTGTCCTTGTGGTTCGCAGCCCAATTCATAACCACTATGATATCAGAGCTCCTTTTTCCTATTATCCTAGTTACTTTTAAAATCCTATCATTATTGGCACCCCATCTATTGTTGTTGTTGTCATTATTGCGTACCATTGAATTGGTTCTAATGCACAGCTATCCTGCACAGGGTTTCTGAACCTGTAAATCTCTGTGAAGCAGAAAACCTTATCTTTCTTCTTTAGTGTATCTGAAGACGTGGAGGAATGGATCACCACACTGGAGAAGCACTATATGGCCGTTCAGCACGAGGCCACGTCCATCCATGACCTCAATGACAAGCTGGAGAATGAGATGGCCAACAAGGAGTCCCTGTACCACCAATGTGAGGAGAAGGCCCAATTTTTCTTTTATTTATTAATTTTTGTGGGGCGGGGAGAAACATCGTTATTGTAAATGATGAGGCTCTCAGGGAACTTAATTCACAGGGGAGGCACTGCTACGGCAAGGATGATGTCAGACATTGGTCCTGCAAACGATCACAGTGGGGGATGAACTATGGGCATCATCCTGGTAGGGCAGGAGGCAGACAGCCCACAGACCTCTAGCCAGAGAGCATCTCGCTGGTTTGCCATATGCACCAGCTTCTTCAGGATCTGGTCCTCAGCCTGCCTATCAGCATCTGTCTTAAGGGTTGCTTCTCGGTTCAGGTAGTATCGTAGTTCCTGGTCCAGCCACGACTGCTTCTTCTCCAAGTTCAGCTCCTGCATGGAGATCATGAGCTCAGCTTCCTCAGCCACCAGACTGTTTTGGTGGATTTGAACTGCCATCCATGCTGTCACCAGGTCAACCAGTAACCCACTACAACTCCAGGCCACCAACCTCATCTACAGCTGTTATTTTTAAGTGCCATGAGTTACTTCCAACTCTCAGTGACCTTGTATAGTACTTATCCTACAGGGCCATACCAGGACTCCAACCTCATCTATTATGATTTCCTTTTTTTTCTTTTCCATATAGATAATAAAATAACAATGTAGCAAGTATGAAACACCATACTGTGCAAAGTTCCATGATAGTTGCTTTGCTATGTTGTACCATTTAATTTATTGCAATATGAAAAACAAATTGTCATGAAAAGTTTAGCCTAAGAAAGTATCCTGCCCAAGCCTATGACTCAGCCATTGTGAAACTCTATCTATGGCTCCTTTCAATAAGCACTGTACTGCTAACCACAAGGCCCACAATCTGAGCCTGCCATCTCCACTCCACAGGAGAAAGATGAGGATTCCTGCTCCCACAAAGATTAAAAACAGCCTTGGGAACCCTATCCAGGGTCAATATGATTTGCAACCATCTCAAAGGCACTGAACAACAGCAAAAACATAAATAGTTTGCCTATTTGTTTTAACTTCAACATTATAGTTTTAATTATTCCTATACTGTATTTCTACTATTTTCATACAACTCACTAAGAATTCAGCCATTCATTATTCTAATTTCACCATATACTTCAATTTCGCCTTCTGGGTGAGTTGTAAACTCCTAAGTTTCATTTAGTTTTATATCCTATATGCCACAGAAGCAGCTAATATTATAAATATTTCCTCTTTTCCTTTTCCTACTTTCCACAATCCTTTCATTCCTTTCCTCTCTCCCTCCTTCCCTTCCTTCTTTCTTTTCCCCTTCCCTTTCCTCTCTTCTGTCATTATACAGTTTCTCCTTTTTTTTCCAAATTGTAGTTGTTGTTAAGTGCTGTCAAGTCAATTCTGACTCATAGCGACCCTGTAGTGCTTCTATGGAGCAGCTGGTGATTTTGAAGTGCAGACACTGGTTCAAACTGACCTTGCAATTGAATGCGTACCCTACAGCACCACACAAATTAAATCTTCTAATGTTGTTTTATATCTTCTCTAAATTTGGTCCATGGCATCTAAACTTTAAAGGGTTTATAATGACAGTCTTAAGCAGAAGTACTTTAGGAAGTTAAATTTACCTCTTAAGTATTACTAATACAATGAAAACAAAACATTTTACAGAGAAATCCAAAATTTCTGGTGCATGTCTTCAAGTCATTAAGATTACATTTTTGGAAAATATTTACTACACTGAGTTGCAGCTAAATTAAATATGGTGAATGAGTTTCTCCTGAGGGGATAAACTAAAATCCAACTGGGAAGGGACAAAATTGAATTGTACTGCATTTTTGTAATCAAGTAGCAAGAATTCTTTGTCTGGTTCTGTCCCTTTGCTTTGGTAGCACATTATGTCGGAAAAGCTGATTATTTCTGTAGTTTTCTAAAGGGAATATAAAATAAAACAATAAGAACTAGAGTACTCTTAAATATAACATAGTTTTGTTAATGTTATGTGCTCATCCACCTGAGATGAATTTTTATTTTCTGTTTTAGATTGATTGATTCTGTGTAAGTATTAACTATATGTGATCTACTTGGTAAGTTAGTGCATTTACATTTATACAGTTAGTCTCAGAAAAGCTATGGAGGAGTTCTGCTCTCTCCTATCAGTTTGCTATGAATCAGCATCTACTTGATGACAGTGCATTGGTGTATTAGGCTTTGAGAGTATACAGAATAGTATATTCTGTATAGTATAGTATATACAGAATAGTAATCCCTACTTTTTTTTGTTTGTTTTAATGCTTTATTGTGAATTCTGTGATAGTTTACATGGGAGGACATTAACTTCACATTGATCCCGTCGTATATCGTTTTCTTGCCATGGTTATAATCCCTTCCATGCATCATCCACCAACCATGGGGTATACACCACAAGCCTGTCCCCCGACCCCCACCCTGCCCCGGTCGTCTGCACACAGACCCTCTTCCTCTCCAGGTCCAAAGTCCCCAATCAATCCATCTCTCCATGTCATCATCTCAGCCTACATCTCTGGCATCACTGCTTCTCTGGGTAGGGTTCCATTCTCCACTCTTCTCCCTTGATAGTCCCAGGGACCTCTGCTCTTAGACTCCAAAGTTAATCACTCTCCTCCCTTTGCCTTTACATTTCCAGTCCTTACAATGAGTCCTGATAACAGTTATGTGCTATTGCATCACAAGACACCTATCCACATGTCTTTTCATCAGCCTCGAGAAGACAGAATGGATACTACTCAGTGGAGATTCTACCTTGCTCCATGCCCTCTGGATCTAGGTTCCCTCTTGAAAGCTTGTAAGCCAGTCATTTCTTGCCTCTGTACCCCCCCACCCATTCTGGGTAGCCAAGGTCCAAATTACCCACCCCTGTCCTCTCCAAGTGCAGAGGGTGTGGGAATGATCCTTGCTGTGAAGATTTATTCCATCTTTTGAGCTACTGTATCCATAGGTGTATGCCAAGTTCATCAAATTATATCAGATTACTCTTTTTTCCCTCTTCTTTATTCTTCTAGTTGAGCTCTGATCATCCAGTCATTGAAGCCAGGTCAAGTGGGTATTATCTGCAAGTGTGGGTGTTCTTGTGCATATGCCCTCTCTTTTTTATCATCTGGATGCTTCACTCTTCATTCTAGTCCTCTGTGGCTATGTCACTGACTCTCGATCCAAGAGTCCTCTGGACTTGCCATACTGTTAGTCAACCAGGTCTCCACCTGGGTTCACAGGAGTCTATTGAGCATTGTAGGGCTTAGCTAGCAGCTTCATTGCTGCTTTTCCCTCACTTCCCTTTATCAGTGAGGAACATGATCACCAATCAGAGTGTGTATTCCCATTGAGTCTTAGTCTTAGAAGGGGGTTTGCCCTGAGGGGGACCCGACCACTTGCCTTGATGTCTCCTGGGTGAACACTTGTTTGTTCTTGTAGTAATCAGTCAGCCTGCCTGTATTGTTTTGTGTTTTTCCTGTCAGTCTTTCTTTCAGGAAGTATCTTCTGTTCTTCTGGCCACTCCAGGCTGGTCTGCTTGTCCTTTCAAGTGGATTCAAGTGGAAGATTCTGGATGCTGTTCAGGATTCCACCTATGGTCTTGTGTAATGCAGAGACTCTGCAGGAAGCCTTCTTCACTGGCTGGGTCCCTACTAGGGTAAAATTAAAAACTAATGAAAATAGATAGATAGAACAATAGACAAGCAATTAGATATTGTATAGTAAAAGCTATTTAGCAAAATTTTACCCAAAAAATGCTTTTGAAACACAAAAGAAATATTAAAAACTTTTTTCTTTGGAGAAGTCCAGAAAGACGTTTCACTGTGATGGTAAAAATTTTGTTATGTTTTAGAAATCAAGTAGGGATAGACAAGAATGTCAGCCTTAGCAAGATTCTACCTAACATTAGTTTAGCAACTATTATACATTTTAGAGATATGAAAAAAGGCACAAAGAGACAAGAAACATCAATATCATAAAACTGGTGAGTAGAAAAGATATCATTTGAACTATGATATCTGATTTTGGAATCAAAGCTCTTTATCTAGATAATACCATGGCAAATGAATGTAGCATGAACTTTGATGGACTGTTAGGAAAAGCACTTACAATAATAACGCTATGATTTTTATTTATATCTGGTGAGAAAATCCTTTAATATGTCTTGCTCAAAAATTTAGTTTTCATCTTATATATATTAAAAATTATCCAAAGCACCACCACTCAACTGTTTGTTGTACTATGGTGGCTTGTGTGTTGTTGTGGTGCTGTAAGCTATGACATTGATATTTTAAATACCAGCAGGGTCACCCATGATGGACAGGTTTCAGCTGAGCCTCTACAGTAAGACAAACTAGAAAGAAGGAGAAGTCAACTACTTCTGGAGGATTCACCACTGAAACAGACCATATTAAAAAGTTGTGAAACAGAGCCTAGTCATCATGCTGTTAATTCATGATATGAAATTTTTTAGGTATATTGTGTTGAATACTACTCATACTCAGATTAAGTCTACCAAAAGCCTGTGAATATGATCTCATTTGAAAATGGTGTTATTACTATGTAACCAAGTTAAGATAGTGTCATTCGGGGTTAAGATGGGTCTTAAATCCAATCAATGGCCAGTCTTCTTATAAGAAAGCCATATGAAGAAATAAAGGGAGTATTATAAAATGTTATAATGGAGATATAAATTAGAGTATGTATCTATCATAAAGTAGAATATCTCATAAATTAGAGATACATTTATATGTCAAATAACACTAAGGTTTGCCAGTAAGGAACAGATTGCTAGGAAAAGGCAAGAAGTGTTCTCCCATAGATGCCTTGTAGAGAATTTGGTCTTCAGATACCTTGTTTTCAGAGGTCAACCTTCCAAAACTGTGAGATAATACATTTCTGTTGCATTATGCTACCAATTTTGTGGCCCTTTGTTGTAGCAACAATAAGAAACAAATACACAGAGTGACTCAGTGACAGCTGATTAATAAAATATACTTGGCATTAATTTTAGTACAAATCCAGAAGAGTATTAGTGAGTCTATAGCCTCAGTCACTAAAGAATTGATTTACCTAATAATTTAAATTTAATCCTATTATAAATATATATTCTCCTTCTCATCCATCTTAATCCATGAAATTTAATTGAACTGTAATATTTTTTAATGTTTTATTGTGAATTATGTGACAGTTTAC
>NW_006408571.1:518303-554279 GCF_000296735.1 Chrysochloris asiatica
TTTGTGACTGACTAATGTCACTGAAATTTGTATGGGGGAAAAATAATAATAAAATTGATACTCCTAAAATCTTAATTTTTTTTACTGTATTAACATTGATCTTTCAAACAAGGACAGGACACCTCAAATATTAGCACTGGGGTATTTATCACACATTTATGAACCTGATGACAGGAAGTACATCATTTTAATAGGTGTGGCTGCTGAGTGATATGCAGGATAATTAATTTCATAAAAGTTAGTAATGAAGTAAGAATTCACTATTCAAACAATACATAAGAAAAATTATGTATAAATAGATGCCTTATCAAACTCTGAACCCCATGACCAGAGACTGTGTCTTATTTATCTTTTATAAGCTAAGATACAGTACTTTTCCAAAAACAACATAGAGACCTACATAGAGTGAGTGCTAAATGACTTGATTGGTTAAACTGAAAGTCAAGATCAATTAGCTGGATTCTCATCACTCTCTTATAAAAAATATGCACATTCTTTGCACAAAGAAATACCTTTGGCATTCTTTCTTTAATTAAATTATTGCAACATTGACTTTACAGAGAAAGTGTTGAGATATTGACTTATTTTCTTTTCATGAGTATTTTTTATAGGATCTCAGAATAGTGACACAGTGGCCACATTTAAAATTCATACAGTAGAAATGTGGAAGGATTATGATTTAAGGCTTGTGAAGTGTTTACTAAAAAGTATTTTCCCAAGAGTATAGTGCCAGATGGCAATGAAAGTTAGAGTAATTCAATGACATGATGCTTTTTCATGATTGTGCAATAGTCTAATTTTGACTGTTTCCAAGGAAAAAAGAAAAAAGTGTGTCAGTTGGAAAATATTAATTAAGAAAATAAAAAAAAGAATCTTGCTATTCTTGTAGAAAGTCCTCTTAAAGGTCCAGATGTTGAAATATATTTTTAAATCTTGCCAGAGGCAAACTGAGGAAATATTATCATGGTAGGCAGTAGTGGTATTAGGTATTATTACAGGGCAGAAGTAGAAAATATTTCTATAAACCCATCTTGTACTGTAACATCATTGCCATGTTTTAATTAAAAAAGCAAACTTTCTGCCTTAACCAATAGTCATATTTCCTTTGACCAGCTCCATTATATTTTACTTTTCTAATCAAAAGGAGCTCTGGTAGCGTAGTGGCTACGAATCGAGCTGCGAACTGCAAGGTCAGCAGTTCGAAACTATAAGCTGCTCCACGGGAAAAAGATGAGGCTTTCTGCTCCCATAAAGATTTACAGCCTCAGAAACCCTTAACAGGATCGCTATGGGTCGGAACTGACTCGACAACACTTAACTCAGGACTCAGTCAAAAGGTCAACAGTTCAAGGCCACCAGTGGCTCCAATGGAGACAGATGAGACTTTCTGCTCCCATGAAGATTTACAGTCTTGGACACCTTGTAGAGAGTCAGTATGAGTCAGAAACAACTGAACAGCACTTAACAATAATAATCTATCCCAAGTTATAAATATTATTAATAAATAATGAAAACATCCAGGATTGGGAACAAAAATTAGGGATTAGGTAAAAGGGACAGCTAATATTTGTTCAGTAATTGGAAACATGCCAAATACTTTTACAAACATCATCTGGTTTCATTTAATCCTTCTACTAACATAAAAGCAAGCATAGTTGTGTCCCCTCTTAAACATAGGAAATAATCTGAGAGAGATGGAAGAATGCTAGAAGTCACATGATATTATTGTTAGTTGCCAGCCACTCAGTTCCAATTTATAGCAACTCTATGTACAACAGAACAAAGCAACACCTGCTCTAGTGCCATCCTCATAATCCTTGCTCTGCAGGGATCCATTGTTGTTATGGCTCATAAACCATCCATCTGAAACTGATTAAGCATACAATCAAGATGCATAGACAACTATTAGTGACTAGAATGCAAAGGTTGGAAGAAAAGAGGAAGGATAGGTAGTTGGAAAATATGACCTGGTGATAGACTAATGATAAAGGCCACACAGAACTCATTGTAAATACCTTCTGGATACAACATGAAAGGCAAATATACACATGGGCCTCATCAGGTGGAATGCACAGGAATTAAATTGACTACATCTGTGAGAAGAGATGGTGGAAAAGTTTAACATTATAGGCCAAAACAAGACCAGGAGCAGACTATGAAACAGACCATCAATTGTTCAAATGCAAGTTCAGCAGAAGCTGAAGAAAACTAAAAAAGATCACTGAGAGCTAAAGTAAGACACTTAATATAATCAACCTGATATAGAGATCATCTCAGGAACAGGTTTGATATATTAGACACTAATGACTGAAGACCACAAGAGTTGTTGATGACATCAAGAACATTATACAGGAAAAAAAACCCAAAATGTCTTTCAGAAAAAGACAGGAAATAAAGAAATGATGAAAATGGATGTCAGACTAAATTTGAAACTTGCTCTTGAGCATAGAGATGCTAAAACAAATGGAAGAAATGAGGTGAAATAACTGAAGAGAAAATTTCAAAGGTCAGCTCAAGAAGAAAAAGTCAAGTACTATAATTAAATGTTCAAAGACTTGGCATTAGAATGCCAAAAGGGAAGAATATGTTCAGCATTTCTCATGATTAAAGAGCTGAAGAAAAAATTAAAGCCTTAACTTTTGATATTGAAGGACTCTATTGTAAGATATTGAATGATCCAAAAAGCATCCAAAGAAAATGCAAAGAATATACAGAGTCCCTGTACCAAAAAGAAATGGTCAAGTTTCAACCATTTCAAGAGGTAGCATATGATCAAGAACCGGTGGTACTGAAGGAAGAAGTACAAACTGAAGGCATTGGCAAAAAAACGGAGTCCAGGAATTAACAGAATACACAATGAAATATTTCAACAAGCTGATTCACACTGGAGGTACTCACTCATCTTTGACAAGAAATGTGGAAGACTGCTACTCGACCAACCAATGAGAAGATATTCACATTTGTGCCCATTCCAAAAAATGGTAACATTGTGGAAATGGTTAAAAAATACCACTAATATCACATACAAGTAAAATTTTGCTGAAGATCATTAAAAACTAGATGAAACAGTACATCAACAGGGAACTGCTAAAAATTACAGTTGAATTCAGAAGAGTTTGTGAAACTAAGGATATCACTGTTGATATTAGGTGGATCTTGGCTGAAAGCAGAGAATACTAGAAAGATGTTTACTTGTTCTTTGGCTTTCCAACTTATTGTGACCCTGTATAGGGTTTCCAAAGGAGCTCTGGTAGCTGGTGGTTATGAGTCAGATTGTTAATCTTAAAGTCAGCAATTTGAAACATTCTGCAGGAGAAAGATGAGGCTTTCTTCTCTTGTAAAGATTTACAGCCTTGGAAACCCTATGCAGGGTCACAATGAGTCAGAAATGACTTCATGGCACACAAACACCAACACGAAAGGGTTTCTGAGGCTTTAAATCTTTGCTGGAGCAGAAAGCCTCATCTTTCTCCTGTGGAGTGGTTGGTGGTCTCAGACCGTGGATCTGTGGCTCACAGTCCAGTGCTTATTGCATGGAGGAACTACAATCCCTTTGACTGTATAGATAATGACAAACTGTGGATAACATTGCAAAAAATGGATATCCCAGAAGACTTAATTGTACTCATCTGGAACCTGTATGTAGACCAAGAAGTAGTTGCTAAAGAACAATGGAATACAGAATGATTTTAAATCAGGGGATGTGTGCTCCAGGGTTCTATCTTTTCACCATACTTGTTCAATATTTATGCTGTGCAAATAAATCCAAGGAGTGGGATTATATGAAGAAGAACATGGCATCAGGATTGGAAGAAGACTCATTAACATATACAGGTGACACAACCTTTCTTGCTGAAAGTGAAGAAGACTTAAAATCTTTATTGATGCCAATCAAAGCCTACAACCTTCAGTATGGATTGCACTTTAGTGAAAAGATAACAAAAATGCTCAGCACTGGACCACTAAATTACATCATAATAAATGGAGAAAAGATTAAAATTGTCAGAAATTTAATTTTGTTTGGCTCCGCTATCAACATTGATGGAAGCAATAGTCAAGAAATCTAAGGACATATTGCCTTAGATGAATCTGCACAAGACCTCTTAAAAGTATTAAAGAGAAAAAAATATCAGTTTAAGGACTTAGGTGTGTCTCATCCAAGAATTGTTATTTTAAATTACCTTAGGTGCATGTGAGAGTTGGACTGCATTTGAATTATGGTGTTGGCGAAGAATATTGAAAATGCCATAGACTACCAGAAGAACAAACAAGTCTGTGTTGGAGGAAGTACAACCAGAATGTTCCTTAGAAGCCAGGATGGCAAGACTTTATCTCTTGTACTTTAGAAATGTTATCTGGAGCAATCAGTCCCTGGAGAAGAACATCATGCTTGGCAAAGTAGAGATCCCACCCACCCACCCACAGAGATAATTCTACAAGATTTACTTCACAAATCTTCATTGAACATTTACTACATTCTAATACTAGCCTCTTCTTTTAGATAATAATAACACCAACGCTGTGACAAGAACAAGTCTGGTATTCTGAAATCTAAACTTTAAGTATCTGAATTTCACTGCTTGGGATTTCACAGTTCATCCAAATGTTCACTTAAAAGGGTCAGTACCCCTCTCTGTTATGCATCCATTTCACTTTACGATGCTACAGAAATCTGGAAAAATCAATCCTTAGATTCATGGGATATTTCTAGTAACATGCCTATATTTATTATCCAAATTTGTGACTTCAGCTGCACTGTATTGAGAGGACCTTATCTCACTCGCTTTTCCAAGTTCACTACCAAATAGTTTCACTACTATGTTTCACTGCTTGCTCCAATAAAGCTACTTAACTTAGAAGAAATTGATCCAATAATCAACTAAATTCTACTTGAATTTTTTTCCAAGCCCCTACACAATGAGGGGTCTTAAGTATGAATCTTAGAAATTTTAGTCTTTTTGAGCAATTATGAAGTTCTTAGTAATTCACATTTTTTTTCTTTTTTAGAACAGATTGAATCATTGAAAAGGTTGTTGTGGATGAATAGCAGAAATTGCATTAAGAAACCACAGTTTACATGTTATCAGTTTATTGTACTCTTTGTAGGCTATTGAGAATTGCTTAAGGGAGATGAAATTTCTAGTTCAAACTTTTTCCATCACAAATGTATGTTTTATCTGAATTAAAGAGCAGAAAATGTTCCCAGAACAAAGAACGATATTATTTTTGTGATTTTTTAAAAGTTGTGCTTTAATACAGAAAAAACAAAAACAAAAACAAATTTCATTAAATGCTAGGCCTTTCATTTTTTGTATTCTAACAGTAAATAGAGTTTTATGTCATTCCCTAGAAAATGCTAGCTAAATGAAAGTTCTCTTTACCCATAAAAAAACTGTAAAGGAAGCTGCTTCAAATAGGGGGCAGCAAAATTAATAGAGGTCATTAATTCTATCATATTTGAATTAGCAATGATTGATGTTTTTTGATATTCAATATTAAAATCAACAAGAACTCCAGTTGAGTTTAGATAACAGGCAATGATAATATGCAATAATAGCCCCAAGTAAATTGACACTAACAAATTCATTATTTTCTGCTGCAATAACTCAATCTAGATTGTGTCTCAAATTTTGAAATGTATATGATGAAATAAATGAATATTCTTTAGGATATCTTGATCTATCTATAAATGAGGACTGAAAGAATAAATTCACCATAAATATGTAGTTGTACCATTGAATCAATTCCTCAAGAAAGTAAAATAGTAACTATATATTTATAAGGCACTATTTTGGTGGTAGAAATTCATTCATAATTTTTTAAACTATAACATTATATTTATTCTAACAGATGCACATTAATTTTATATTATAAACTCCTTGTTTGGGTGTCCTTGAGTATTTTCTCCCTAACAGCCAAATAATGGGCCGATGAGAGTATAAGTAGCCCTTCCTCATCTCTTGTCTGCCTGTAATACTAAGCATTAGTTTGAATTGTGATGATATGGAAAAAATGTAGTTTTGGATATCTTACATCTATAATAAGCACTCCAAAATTCATTTGTACATAATTCTATTTAGTGAATAATATTTTCCTAATATTACAAAAATGTATCAAAGAACTGAATGTTGACAGGCATGCTTGTCCTAACAACTGACAAGGTGTTCTTTAATATGTCTCTAAAGACAGCATTTGTAATTCAGAGTCAGCTCTGGTTCTAGTGCAGAGTAATATCTCTGCTTACAGTAATATCTCAGAGTCAATCTTCATGGCAATCTGCTTCTGTAAAGATTACAGGCAAGAGAACCCTATTGAGCTTTTCTGCTGTATTAATAGGGTAACCATGAGTTTGAATTCACTGCATAGATATATCCAAGGATATATCATCAGTTAAAGTACCCTCCATTTGGTAAGTACTGAACTTCTCTTTGTTGTTGTTGTTGTTTAGTGCCGTCGAGTTGGTTCCGACCCATAGCGACCCTGTACAGGGTTTCCGAGGGTGTAAATCTTTACGGGAGTAGAAAGCCTCATCTTTCTCCCACAGAGCGGCTGGTAGTTTCGAACCGCTGACTTTAAGGTTCGCAGCCCGATTCGTAACCACTATGCTACCAGAGATCCTTAGCCATTGCAAATTTGGAGGATCTGACCACCTTGATTTTACAAATGAAGAAACTGAATTTTAGCCAGTGAAGAATTTACTCCAAGGCAGAATTAATCTTCAGAGCCTGAATTTTATAATTATGCCCTCTGATTACCTTGTAAGGAAGATGGAAATACAGACAAGGTTTGAGTGAGCTTTCAAACACCTAGGCCTTAATTGCTGCTAATTTACTCCCTGTAAAGATCTGCCATTTATAGGTACAAGCATACAAAGAACCTTAAGTAATTAGCATTAGATGACAGGGCTTCTGGGAAACATGACCCTTAATCGCAGAAAGAATATCTCCAGGCATTTTTCAGTTCTGCAGGTTCAGAAATGTAACAATACAATACCAGTTTCAGTCCAAACAATGGCTTCCCAGAGGATTTGCAGGGCTTGAGTTCAATTCAAGGCAGAGAGGTCAGTTTAGAAGGTTATGGCAACTATATTTGGGATTCCAAAGGGATAGTCTTGATAGAATGTTGAAAGGATATAGGAAATTCACAGGGGTTTATTAGGAAACAGTTTTAAGAAAATTGAAAATTGTGCTGATGAGTAAAAAGGCCAGGAAAATTGCACCAAGGCATTTATTTCCAAAATACCATGTACTTGCTCAATTTTTGAAGCATGCAAGGACTGTATTATGAGAATTTCATTGGGAAACCCTACACCATCTACCTTACAGCCCTATCTTGCCCCTTCAGACTTCCCTCTGTTTCCAAAACTTAAATAATATTCCAGAAGAACACAATTTGAGTCCCTTGAAGATACCAAAATTGTTGTTTTGATGTAGTGCAAATCAAAGTGTACAGAATTCTTCAGGGAAGGGTGAGAAACATGGAAACACCACTTTTGGAAGTATATACACCTAGATGGAGACTATATTGAGAAACAATAGCTTTCTATTTTTATATGTTTGTTTAATAAAAGTTTTATATGATTTTATAAGAATACTTTTACCACCTTTGTGTATTTTAGCTAGTATTCTACTAGGTAATTTAGAGATACCTGTGTAAATGATGACATTGATATGTTCAACATTGCATAAACACTCTTCTGATTTGATTCTGGATTTTAATTTTATTTATATTTTGAGAACCACTTATTTCTTTGATTTATCACATTTCTTTTGAACAAAATATAGCTTTATCAGACACATGAGCAAAAACCAGGTAATTAATATATTCTGTATACAATATAGCTTTATAATCTATGTATGTCCACTAACAACTGCTTATAATTGCAATGGGAGCACAGGAGTTTTGTAGGATAAATACTGGACTGTGAATCACAAGGTTAGCAGTTCAAACCCACCATCTGTTCCTCGGAAACGCTGTACAGGGTCGCTATAAGTCGGAACCATCTCCACAGTACTTAACAACAACAACAAGGAAGAAAGATGTTGCTTTCTGCTCCCACAAAAATTTACAACCTCAGAAACACTGTATAGGGTGGCTATGATTCAGAGTCGATTCCCGGTGCTTAACAACAGCAATAACATTTGAGGTATTTGGCTCTTATGGACCTGTTTCATTTTGTTCAGCTTCAACCTGAACATAGATATGAGTCACTGATGGCCTCCTCCACAGTTGGCCCTTGATCTTGTTTTTCCTGATGATACTGAGCTCCTCCACTGGTTTTCTGTGTATTATTGTTATTGTTGTTAAGTCCCTTCAAGTCAGTTCGGACTCATATCAACCTTGTATAGGGATTCCAAGGAGTGGCTAGTGAGCTTGAACTGCTGACCTTGCAGTTCAGTGCATTAAACCACAGTACCATACCAGGACTCCTTATAGACCTCTAGATATTACCCTATCACAGACACATTATACTTTAAGATAAATCTTGAAATGTTCCTTTTGATGATGAATGCTATGCCATTCCAATTCATTTGCCATTGCTGGCATAATAATCCATATGATTGTCAGATTTAAAATGGCTATGTTAGCGTAGTGGTTACGAATCGGGCTGCGAACCTTAAGGCCAGCAGTTTGAAACTACCAGCCGCTCCGCGAGAGAAAGATGAGGCGTTCTGCTCCCGTAAAGATTTACAGCCTCGGAAACCCTGTACAGGGTCGCTATGGGTCGGAACTGACTCGACGACACTTAACAACAACAACAATGTACATATGTATATATATGCATATATGGACTTCTGGTGTGATGCTGTAGGATCAGCACTGGACTTCATACTACAAGGTCAGCTGTTCAACCCACCATATATGGAGTTCTGGTGTGGCACTGTGGGCTAATGCATCAGACTGAGTTTTGGTGTGTCATTGTAGAATAGAACATTGGTCCACAAGCTGCTCCTTATAAACCCTATAAAGGGTTGCTGAGTCAGAACCCACTCAACAGCACTCAGCAACAGCAAATATATACATATATATTTATTTATAGGTTTGCTATGGATCAGAACCGAGTTGATGGCACTTAACAATAACGATATACATATAACAAGAAGAATTATGAAACATCTAATGAAGATTCTTAAAGAGAAATACTCCTCCAGATAAATAGTTTGATCATTTGTCTTAGAATCAGTGAGTACAGTTAAGCAAAGACACTTGATATTATTTTATATTCTGATGATTTCAAATTGTATATGATTCAGGATGTCTTTTTATATGCAGGCATTACTTCAGATTTCCTGTATTCAAGATGTTGTCTATTAAACTTCTGCATTTGTTTGGCAATTTAGTGTATTTAACCATCTTATTAAAATCCATATAAACCCCAGACTCAGTAGGAAAATATATTGTACTACAGAACAAACAACAACAACAGAACAATAAATGGATATTTTAATAACCACATACTTAATCTTTCATCTATTTACAAAGATGTAAATTATATTTTGTTGTTATCAAATATTAAAGTTTGGTGTCCATAAATTTAAAATAATAATAAACATGTACAGTTATTTAAAATAGTCTTCAAACATTTTTACTGTTTTATTTTATATAATACTCTTATTTGCTCGTAAAAATCTAAGGTTTAAATGACTAGCTGTTATTACTTTAAAATAGGTATTAACAATAAAGGAAAATTTATGTCACTTAGTTGAAATATGCCAGGTTCAGGAGGCTGATAAACACAAATTGCTAGATGAAAGTAAAGGCTGAGTCAACATGAATATTGTTGTTAGGTGCCAATGAGCCTACACACAACAGAAGAAAACCCTGCCATCGTCACAATTGTTGTTACGTTTGAGCCCACTATGTCAATATATCTCATTGGTGGTCTCCCTCTAGTTCACTGACCCTCCACTTTACCTAACATATGTCCTTTTCCATGGATGAAACATCTATTGAGTGGAGTAGAGAAATATCAAATGTCTCTTCTAGCTATAGTCTGTAATTCTCTGGAACAACTGTGCCCTAAGCAGTTTCTGATACTGTATTGTGACTTGTTGTTGTTATAACTGCCTTCAAGCCAGTTCCGACCCATAGTAACACTGTTATAGGGTTTCTAAGGAGCAACTGGTAAGCTTAAACTGCTGACCTTACGGTTCAAACTGACTTTGCAGTCTAGCGCATTAACCCACAGCACGGCGCCAGGACTCCATTAACTTCTCTAATAAATCCCACATTGTGAGTACTGTCTCTGAGTTCTATGCGGCCATTGCAATGGATTATCAAACTTAATAGAGAAGCAGAGAGTGTGCTGGGAGATATGTTTTTTTTGTCACACAATTTTTGCAGTTTACTTTCAGCAGTGGTGTTCATTTCAGTGGCTTCAGATTCATGGCTATGTGAGGTTTTGTAAGAAAAAGAATAGCATTTGATTCTTAAATGGCTACTTTGCTTTTGTTATCTGTAATGGTTTAAAGAAATGCAAAAGATGTTATGCTATAACTGAGAGAAGAGAATCTGCTATTGGAAGTCACCTGGATCAAAACCATGGTTGATTCAGATGACTAAAAGGGACCAGGGCCTACTTGATCCACCATGCCAACCCATGACCACATGCACATGTGTGATGTAAACGGTTATTAGCTATTTTGATTACAAAGAGCTTGTAAGCCTGCCTTCTACCTCTACTTGATTGGAGATGCTAAAAGGAGAACTAGGAATTTGCCTGGAGGGAATAGATGCTACTTTAATCCAATAGCCTGTGTACAGCTTTGGTGGAAATCTGAGTGCCACCCAGAACTGATGAGAAAACAGGATAATTGTGTTTGAAGGAAAGGCCTGCAGAAAGAAGAGTATGACTCAAATTTTGAATTTTAAGCAAGCAATTTGCTGTTGGATACATTGAGGTAAGAAAAATTTGTGCTAATCAGAGAAAATTTCATTCTAGGACTGAAAGTTAAAGGAAGCCAGTAAACAGCATTGTATGCTCATTGGTGAGCACCAGGGCCTACATGATGAGAGGAGGTGAAGGAGAATGCAAGACTGAATTAAGAGAGAGAAAAGGAAGGGCCATCCTAAGGAGCATTCTGATTGTACTTCTTCCAATATAGACATGTTTTTCTTCTGGAAGTTTATGGTCCTTTCAGCATTCTTCTCAAACATCATAAATCAAATGCATCAATTCTTCTGCCATCGCTCTTATTCATTGTCCAACTTTCACATATATATAGATGGCTATTGAAAATACCATGGCTTGGGAGAAGTTCACCTTATTTCTCAAACTAGTATGTTTGCTCTTGAGCACTTTAAAGAGGTTTTTTGCCACAGATATGACTAATGCTATACATCATTTGTTTTCTTGACTGCTGTTTCCATGAGTGATTATTGTGGATCCAAGCAAAATGCAGTCTTTGGCAACATAACTTTTTTCTGCATTTATCAGGATGATATTTATTGGTCCACTTGTGGAGATTTCTGTTTATTTTACATTGAACTGAAATACATACTGAAGGTTGTGGTCTTTGATCTTCATCAATAAGTATTTTAAGTTCTTTTTGCTTCCATCAAGCAAAGGTGTATCACCTGCATGTAATTTGTTGTTGATGAGTTTTTCTCTAAATGCCATGTTCTTTTTCATATAATCCAGCTTCTTACATTATTTTATCAGAATATAGATTGAATAAGTATGGTGAAAGGATGCATCACTGGCACATACTTTCCTTATTTTAAAGCATTCAGTATTCCCTAGTTCTGTTTAAATTACTGTCTCTTGGTCTGTGTCTACGTTCTTTATGTGCACTATTAAATGTTCTTGAATACCCATTCTTCACAATGTTATCCATAGCTTGTCATGATACACAAGCAAAAATAATTGCATAATCAAAAACATAAATGTAAATATATTTCTGGTATTCTCTGCTTTTGGCCAAGATCCATCTGATGTCAGCAAAGACATACCTAGCTCCATACCCTATTATAAATCCAGTTTGAGTTTCTGGCAATTTCCTGTTGAGTACTGTTACAGGCATTTGTAAATTATCTTCAGCAAAATTTTACTTGATGTGATATTAATGATATTGTTCAATGATTTCTACATTCTGTTAGGTCACTTCTCTTTGAAATAAGCACAGTTATGGATCTCTTCTAATCTGTTGGCCAGATAGCTGTCTATCAAATTTCTTGACAAGGATGAGTGAGTGCCTCCAGGGGTGCATCAGTTTGTTGAAAGATTTCAATTTGCATTCCATTGATTGAGCCTTGTTTTTCACCTATGCCTTCAGTGCAGTTTGGACCTATTCTTTCAGTACCATCAGTTCTGGATCATATTTTACCTCTTGACATGGTTGAGCATCTACCATTTCTTTTTGATACAGTGACTCTGTATCTTTTGATGCCTTCTGAATCATTCAATATTTTGCCCATATAGTCTTTCAGTATTGCATGTGAAGGTTTGGATTTTTTTAATTTCAGTTCTTTTAGCTTGATAAATGCTGATCATTTTCTTCCCTTTTGGTTTTGTTATTAACATGTTATCTTATGATATTTGACTCTGTCTTCTTGAGTTACACTTTGAAACTTTCTGTTGAGCTCTTTCACTTCCTCATTTCTTGCTTTAGTATCTCTACAAAGGAGAGCAAGTTTCAGAGTCTCTTCTGAAATTTGGTCTTTTCTTCCTTGCCTGTCTTTTTAATGACCTTTTGCTTTCTTCTTGTCTGATTTTCTTGAGGCCATCCTACATCTTTTCTGTTCTTCAGCCATTAGTATCTAATGCATCAAATCTGTTCTTGAGATGGTCTTTAAATTCAGGTGCAATATGGTCAAGTTCATATTTTGGCTCTCTTGGACTTGTTTTACTTTTCTTCACCTTGCCTGAGCTTGCATAGGAGCAACTGATGGTCTGTTGCACAGTTGGTGCCTGGCCTTGTTTGGGCTGACAATATTAAGCTTTTCCACTGATCTTTATGTGTTCCATATCATTTTTGACAACTTCCAATTTTCCTAAATTAATACTTTGTACATTCCATGTTCTAATTATTAATGGATGTTTACAATTGTTTCTTTTTATTTTGAGTTGTGTCCCATTAACAAATTCAAGTTCCAAAATCTTACTGCACTTGTGTCTTCATGGTCAACTTTTCTTTGAGATTTCAGGTCTTCTATTGTTGTATTTTGATTGTCTTCCAGTCTGAGAGGCTCATCTTCTGGTATTGCATCTGACAATACTCTGGTGCTACTTATAATGTTTTCGTTTTCCAGCACATTATCTGACAATATTCTGATATTTATAAAGTTTTCAGAGGCTGACTAGTCTGCCTCTCTTTCCTTAGTCTGAGTCTCAAAACTTCACTGAAACCTGTCCATCATGGATGATCCTGTTGTTATTTAAAATACAGATAGCATGACTTTCAGTATCACAGCAATGTGCATGCCAACACAGTATCACAAACTGATCAACTGGGTTGAAGGTATGGGCAATTTAGAAATTGAATATCTAAAATGGGGATAGATAAAGGAATGAAGTGGCTGGCTTACAAGTTTTCATAAGTGTGATTACAGTGAAAGTGATATGGGGAAAGTTAATTAATCATGTATGAAAGGGACAAGGGCTAGAACAAATATGGAGTGGCCTGTGGTGTAGTGAATTATATAATGTGCCATAGAGAGATGGTTCCAAATTATAGAGACCATGGGTAGGGTTTCTGAGACTGTAAATATTTGCAGGAGTAGAAAGGCTTATCTTTCTTCTGTGGACTTGCTGGTGGCCTACAACTGCAGACCTTGTTTTTAGCACGCCAGTGCTTATCCTGCAAAGCCACTGCACTGCCCTTCCTGGGAGTGGTTTTATCTACTGTGTGCTTTAAACAATGCTGTTTAACCAAGGATTTCATAGCTACCATCAAGTATCACATTGTGAATATCCATACATATTTTTAGCACATACATATGACTAGGAACTTGATCATCTGGAAGGAAAGGATATAAAAAAGAGAATATAGGAATCTAATAATAATTTATCAAGATTGTGATGGGTGGGAGAAAAGTGGATAAGGAAAATGTTAGATCTCTAAGAGAAATTGCTTTTAATTTAGGGTTTTCAGTTTGATGATATCTTGGTATTTAATTTGTCTGCCCACATTTATGCTTATGGTGAAATTTTCACTGGCTCTCAAGTAATCTATCAATATGGAGCTTTGAACTTCTAATGCAGTACTTCTTAAACGAGATCAGCTGACACCCAAAGGAGTCACAGGGTTATTTCAGAGATCTTTGAATTCTAAAGTTGTGAGAAGCATTGAGTATAATTGGCGTCCTGACCTTTGAAAAGTGCCTAGTGTGCAGCATGCATTCAGTAAATTCTGATGGAATATATGAGACAAAAGATAAGGGAAAGAGCATTGGTCTTGAAGTGAATAGTCCTGCATTCTAACTTCTTTTTTGCACCTATTTACAAAAACAAAACAGTCATAATGTAGATTCTGACTCATGGTGACTTGATATGTGTCAGAGGAGAACTGTTTTTAATGGTTGATAATTTTGGATGTAGATCACCAAGTGTTTCTTCTGACATGCTTCTGGATGTCGCAAATTTCCATCCTTTTCACTAGTTAAGAGCATTAATTGAGTTTGTACCACCTGTGGACTCCCTTGTACCTTATTAACTTTGTGATTTTGCACAAATCAATTTACTTTTCTCCAATCTATGTTTAAAAACTGTGTTATTTTTGTTTTCGGAGACGATGATGATGTAGATGATTATACCACTGTTCTAGATGAACATTTTGTATCACACAAATGATATAACATATCAAAGAAATTAAGGGAAGGGAGGAGAGACAATTTCTCCTTTTGTCTTTGGCCAGAAAAGTCTAATTTACCTGACCTGAGCAAAGAAACAAAGATAATTTATGCAAAAAATAGTTGAGGTTGAGAGAGCTACCAGCATACATTTGAAACCTATATGCATTTGAAAAAACATAGATATGTGAATTCCCAATGCCCTTTATATATCTGATACATGATAGCAGTAAGCATTGCACCCAAATATTCCTAGAAAATTCCTCAACCTGACACTTTAACCATGAATCGCTCTCCCATCATTTCTTATAGAAATTATATTTTGACTTCTTGCAGTCCTATTTGTTTTTGTTAAGAGCTCTCAAGTAAGATCTGGCTCATAGCAACCTAAGGAGCGTCTGGTGGGTGTGAACTACCAACCTTGTGTTTAGCAGTCCTGTGTTTATCAGGATCCCTGAAGCCATATTAAGTTTTTGAGTTTTCTTTCCCCTCTCCATGGTCCCCATCCTATCCCTCCCTCCTGCTGACCCCCAGTTTGGAATGTAAGTAACCCTGGCTCTCATCTTGTTTTTCAGCTGCTGATATGAATCTGCTTAGTAAGTAGCTAGCAATGGTGACTATCACAATTCACATTAAAATGGAAGTGGGTAGAATGGTGTACAGATAAAGCTCAGATGTGGGTGTGTTGATATTTGTAGCAGGAGGTTAATAAGCATGAACAGAAATATCAGCAGTCCCATGGACTCATTCATGAGGTACTGGCTGATCTCAGCAGTGTAGTACAGAGGAAAACAACTCAAAATACTGTTGTTGTTTTCCCCTCTTACAGAAAAATAGTTTACAAAAACAAACGTAAAGTAATTGCATTCTTTTTTGTTTGCTTTCTGCTTCTCTTTTCCAGCTGAAGGTTTGATTTAGCTGCTTCCTTTACTTCTTCCAAGTCCTACATGGTTTGTGTAATAATGGATTTGGTTGTACATTCTAGATTCATCCTATTTCTTTTCCTCCATTCCTCCAATTGATCTTTCCCCTTGAGGCAATAACTTAATGTATACAGTGTTTCATTCTCAGTCAGGATGACTGGATTTTTCTGGGCAATCTGTAAATTTGAGGTTATATAGACCTGGGACATTCATCTGTATCTCTGAATGTAAACCTTTTTAAGATACCACCTTCTCAAACAATTTAATATTTGTAATGATCATAATAACTCTACTATCTAGTGTTTCTACCTCATTCAAGCCACAGAAAAGGGTCTTCTTTACTTGTTTTTAACTGTAGTTTCCTTAATTTGCTCTCCAGTAAATACGTTTTTTTTGTTGTTTGTTTGTTTTTAATAGATTATTGCATTTAATGTGGTATTTCTTTTTCATCTATATGTAAGTGAGATTTGGGTCTTTTGAAAAGCTTTTTTAGACAGTCTAAAAATAAATGTTTAGTGTTTAGTACCCATAGAGTTAGTTAATAAATACATGTTCTTATACTATTCAGTTTTTTTTAACATTTTACTGTAAATTTGGTGACTTAATCTACTCAGAAATATTAATAAATAATGAAAGATCAATAAATAATTGCCATAATTAAAACTAAAGTATCTCTTGCAGCCATCTAAGTTCTAAGTTGTAACTATTGATCTTTCCCAATTTGAAGCAAAGAAGAGTGGAAAAAATCAAAAAGGCATTGTAGGGATTAGTTCAAAGGAAGAAAGAGCCACATAAATCCTGAGCCCAGAAGAATTAGCTGTGCCTGGCCAATTGACCCATATGAAAGACAAGAGGTCTGGAACAGAGTGAGAGAAAAATGTGGAACAAAACTCAAAATCACAAATAAATAAATAAATATAAAATGACCAGTCTTAGGGGTCTGATAGAAACTGATTGAACCTCCAAAACTTTGGCTCTTGGTCACCTTTCAAACCTGGAACTGATCTCACCCTGGTGGGTCAACTTCAGTCAAAAGTAGGCAGGTCTGTAAAACAATAATATTAGTGATGTATGCACTCCTTGGAAAAATCACCATATAAGTTCAAAAGGGTCACATATGCCCAGGGATAAAACTCAGAAGGCAGAACAGGATTGTAATGAAGGACAAATTGAAATGGTAAATACAGGGAGGAAGCAGAAAGAGTACTGTTTGTTTCATTGTGGAGATTGCAATCAATGTCATGAAGTAAAATGTGTATAAATTGTTGACTAGAAAACCAATTTGCTCTTCAAATTTTCACCCAAACCACAATAAAAAAGTCCAAAAATTAATAAACTTTTGTTGCTCAAAATACTACTAATTTTTTATTAGGAACTATTAAACACATGCTTTGTTCTTTCTTTTATGAAAGATATTTAAACTGTTGCTTTTGTTGTGTACCACTGAGTCACTTCTGATTTCTAGGAGCCCCATATAGGATTTCCAAGACGATAAAGATTTATGGGAACAAAAAGCCTCATCTTTCTGCTCCCATCTCATGGAAGCAGCAGTCAAGAAATCAAACGACGTATTGTATTAGGCAAATCTGTGGCACAAGACCTTTTTAAGTGTTGAAGAGCAAAGATGTCATCTTGAGGACTAAGATGCGCCTGACCCAAGCCATGGTATTTTCAATAATCTCATATACATGTGAAAGCTGGACAGTGAATAGGAAAGACTAAAAGAATTGATGCTTTTGAATTATGGTGTTGGAGGAGAATACTGAAAATGCCATGGGCTGCCAAAAGAACAAATAGATCCGTGTTGGAAGAAGTGCAGATAGAGTGCTCTTTGGAGGCCACAATGGCCAAACTTAATCTCTCATACTTCAGACATATTGTCAGGAGGGACCAGTCACTGGAGAATGATATCATGTTTGGTAAGGTGGAGGGTCATAGAAAAAGAGGAAGACCCCCAGAAAGATGGATTGGCAAAGTGGCAGCATCAATGTGCTCAAGCATGGCAATAATTGTAAGTTTGGCCCAGGACCAGGAAGTGTTTCGTTCTATTGTACATAGGGTTGCTATGAGTTGGTACCAACTTGATGGCACCTTACAACAACAACAACAACTACTGGAGCCTAGTTCTATATCAATGACTTCAGTGCACTTTAGATTTCTTCCTTCAGTATCTTGGCTCTTGATCCTATGCTACCTCTAGAAATGGTTAAACATCAACTATTTATTTTAGGTACAGTCACTGTGTGCATTACTTTCATCTACTTTTGATGTTTTCCGCATCATTAAATATTTTCCCCATATAATCCTCCAATATTTAAAGTTGTGGCTTTCATTGTTATTTCAGTTCTTTCAGTTTGAGAAGTGGTGAGCATGTTCTTTCCTTTTGGTTTTCTAACTTCATATCTTTTCACATTTCATTGTAATATTTATCTTTGTCTTCTCAAGCTGACCTTTGAAATTTTCTATTAATCTCATCCCACAGATGTAGTCAACTTGATTTCTGTGTATTCCATCTGATTAGATAATGTGTATAGTCATCTCTTCTGTTGTTTAAAAAAGGTATTTGCAAGGAATCTATCATTGGTCTTGCAAAATTCTTTCATGCCATCTCCAGCATTGTTTCTATCACCCAGGTCATATTTTTAAACATATTTTTCTATCACCAAAGTCAAATTTTTCAACTGTTTGTAGTTGAAAGATATATTCCTCTTTGTTTAGTATATACTGATTGCATGGTTTATCAATTTCAGACTGAAGAAGTTGATAGAATTCTTCAATTTCATCATCACTGGTTTTAGTGGTTGGTTCATAAATATGAATAATATTGGTATTAACTGATCTTCCTTTTAGGGATATGGTTCTTATCCTATCGCAGACAGCAGTATACTTTGAGATGTTGTTGTTATGCTGTTAAGTGCTGTCAAATCCATTCTGACTCATAGCAACCCTGTATAAGGTTTCTTAGAAGCTATTAGTGGGTTTGAACAGCTGATGTTGTGGTTCAAAGTCTAGCGTTGATCTTACAGTGCCACATCAGGAGTCCAGACTTCAGGATAGATCTTGAAATATTCTTTTTGATGATGAATACAATGCTATTTGTCTTCAATTTGTCATTCCCAGCATAGTAAACCATGATTGTCAGATTCACAATGGCCAATACCAGTTTTTCAAGTCACTAATGCCTAAGAAGCCAATCTTTTTGTGCTCCATTTCATTTTTTAAAATTTCCAATTTTCCTACATTTTTCCTTCATACATTTCACTATTAATGGATGCTTGTAGCTATTTCTTCTCATTTTGAGTTGTGCCCCATCAGCAAATACTGGATCTGCAAACTTTGCCCCATTCATATTATTATGGTCACCTCTGTGTTGAGGAGGCAGCTCTTCCCCATCATTTCAATGCCTTCCAACCTTACTATACATACATGTGTGTGTGTGTGTGTGTGTGTGTGTGTGTGTGTATACACCAGGACATACATGGAGTTCTGGTGTGACACTGTAGGATAGGCAGCTCTTCCCCATCATTTCAATGCCTTCCAACCTTACTATACATACATATGTGTGTGTGTGTGTGTGTGTGTATACACCAGGACATACATGGAGTTCTGGTGTGACACTGTAGGATAAACACTTGACCATAAGGTTGCTTTGAACCACATGGTCAGTGGAACAAACTCACTAGCTACTCACCAGCCACTCATCAGAAACCCTATACAGGGTTGCTATGAGTTAGAACTGCCTTGACAGCACTTAACAAAAACAATAATATATACATATATGTGTGTGTGTTCAAGTTGAAAATAGCAATATTGAAGTATTGAAGGATTCTATGGACAAAATCTGGAGTCTTTGTGTTACACTAGGTGATAAGCAGCAATCTTAGAAACCCTATACAGGGTCGGTACAAGTCAGAACTGACTCAATTGAACTTAACAATAACAACATAGGCAAACTATTGAATCGTGCAAAAAGTATCAAAAGAAGATGGATTTCAAGAGATGGTATATGATCTAGAACTAATGGTACTGAAGGAAGAAGTCCAGACTGCACTAAAGTTATTGTCAAAAAGCAAACCCCCAGGAATTGATGGAATATAAATTAAAATACATCAATTCTTCTTGGGTTTTCCTTATTTATTGTCCAATTAAGCTTTGCCTGACCCAGTCATGGTATTTTTAATCACCTCATATGGATTTGTAAGTTGGACGTTGATAAATTTGAATTATGATGTTGGAGAAGAATATTAAAAATATCATGGTCTTCCAGAAGAATAAACAAGTCGGTCTTGGAAGAAGTGTATCCAGAATGCTCCTTACAAGTCATACTTTGGACATGTTATTAGAAGGAACCAGTCCCTGTTGGACATTATGCTTGGAAAAATGGAGGGTCAGCAAAAAAGAGGAAGACTCCCAAAGACAGGAATTAACACAGAAGCAGCTACTATGGGCCCAAATGTAACAACAATTGTGATGATGACCCAGGAACGGGCAGTGTTTCTTTCTATTGTGCAGAGTGACTATAAATCAGCTAACAACAACTGGAAAACTTGTTTTTTTGTTTGTTCGTTTGTTTTTTAAATACAAGCATCTTCCTCAAATCCCATCAAATACCTAGCAAGTAGATGCTAGGATATATGTTATTTCCCCCATTCTTCTTAGTAGAATCTTTCTCATAATAATGCCAGTCTTAAAATAGTTAGCACATGGTAAATGATGGAAAAGTCCATATGATATAATTTGTGGCATAATTATTGAGGAAGTAGTTAAGAACAGATGGATATTTTTAAAGTACAACACAGTTTTAAAATAGAGTTCACAAGAGGTTGGTAAGAATTAGTTACATCCTATTCAAATATTGAGGAACATATGTTTTTAAAAATTTATATTCAGGTTCAACACTATTTGTGAGTCATCTGTGATAGTATTACAGAGTTAGTTTTTTTTTTTTTTTTTTTTTTTTTTTTAAAGGAGTTTAAAAAATATAGCTACTTCTTCCTAATCTTCAGGTTTCAAACTTTTTTTAGACACAGTTCATCCTATTTCCTAATCCAGGGTTCTTACTAATAAGACTCCCAAAGCAATAGGTAATGCGTGTCTTTGCTTATATAAACAAGGACCCAAAAATACCAAAAACAAAAGATTTAAAATAGTCTTTAATATGAAATTGACATGGCCATGGGTCCTGTTACATAGTCCCAATTAAAGACACAGTATTTCTTGAGTGGCTTTCATCTTGTCTCTCCAGTGAACCATAATACTTAATGAGGAATTCTTGTTAATAACTTTCAAAATGCACATGATACAAACCTGCTTGCTGAAAGTAAAGAGGATATGAAGGACTTATTGATGAAGATCTGTATGTATTAAACCTCAACATAAAAAAAATTAAAAATGCAACAGAAACAATATCTTAAAAACCCTAAAAATATTGAGTATGTCAAATATTTCATTTCATTTGAATCGAGAATCTTTGCTAATGGAAGCAGCAGTCAAGAAATCAAATGATGTATTGAACCAGGCAAATCTGCTATTGAAGGTTTTTTAAAGTGTTAAAAAACAAATGTGTCACTTTGAGAACTAAAGTGCACCTGACCCAATCCATGTGTTGTAGACTATGTTCTTGAGAGAAGTAAAACCTCTGTCTGTCTGTCTATCTATCTATCTATCTATCTATCTATCTATCTATCTATCTATCTATCTATCTATCTATTTGTTGGTCTATCATCTATGTTACTGTTGAATGCCTTCGAATTGGTTCTGACTTATACTGACCCTATGCACAACATACAAAGCACTGTCTGGTCCTGTATCATCCTCACAATAGTTGTTATGCTTGAGCCCATTGTGACAATCCATTGCTTTAGGGATTTATCTTTTTCACTTACCTCCACTTTACCAAGCAAGATGCCCTTCTCCAGGATCTGGTCCTTCTTGACAACATGCCCAAGTGTGAAAGAGGAAGCCTTGCCATCCTCACTTTTAAAGAGCATTCTGGCTGCACTTCTTCCATGGCAGATTTGTTTGTTCTTCTGGTGGTTCATGGTACTTTCAATATTCTTCTCCAACATGATAATTTAAATGGATCAATTCTTCTACAGTCTTCTTTATTCATTGTCCAATTTTCACATAGCTTGGTCAATCACACTTTAATCCTCAAACTCTTTAATACTTGAAAGAGATCATTTGTAGCAGACTTTCCTAATGCAATACATTGTTTGATTTCTTGACTGCTGCTTCCATGAGTGTTGATTGCAGATCCAAGTAAAAAAGAAGATTTCAACAACTTCAAACTTTTTCCTTTTGTCATGATGTTTATCGGCCCAGTTATGAGGATTTTTGTTATCTTCACATTGAGGCACAAGCCACATTAAAGGCTCTGATCTTCATTAGTATGTCACGTCCTCTTCACTTCCAATAAACAAGGTTGTATCAGCTGCATGTCACAGGTTATTAATGAGCTTTCTCCTCCACTCCTGATGCCACATTCTTCTTCAGATAATCCAGTTTCTCAGATTATCTTTCAGCATATAGATTGAATAAGTATGGTAAAGATTATAACCCTAGTCTATACTTTTCCTGATTTTAAACTATTCAATATCTCCTTGTTCTGTTCAAATGACTTCCTCTTAGTCTATGTATAGATTCCCCCAATTAAGTGCCTATAGGTACCCAACTCTGCAAACAGGTCACCTGTCCAAAGTCAGACTAAACTTTATTTGGTCCATGGACTTGGAAGCCCACGTTTTTGTCGTGTGTTCTAGCTCTTGCCTCTGCTGCTGCTCCTCTGCTACACCTCTAGTCCCTGAGCTGAGGAGGTTCAATGCACAGAAGTCTTAGGGCCCAAAGTATGTGTTCCACTCCTATTTCTCCTTCTTTGAGGTAAGTAAGAACCCTTCTTCTGCTTCTGATATGCCATGATTCAATGACTAAAAATTAACCACTTCTTTTTGGTACAGGGACTCTGCATATTCCTTCCATCTTCTTTTGATGCTTCCTTTGTCATTCAGTATTTTGCCTGTGAGAATCTTTCAGTAATGCAATCTGAAGCTTGAAATTTTTTCTTCATTTTTTTTCAGTTTGAGAAATGCTAACTATGATTTTCCCTTTTTGTTTTCTAACTCTAGGTTTTTACAAGTTTCATTCTAACACTTTACATTCATTTTCTTTTCATGCTTGCTTTTTACATTTTCTGTTAAGCTGATTTATTTTACCATTTCTTCCAGTCACTTTAGCTTTTGTATATTCAAAAACAAATTTCAGGGTTTTTGTTTTTGTTTTCTTACATATGTTTTGGGTTTTTCTTACTTTCCTGCCTTTTTAATGACCTTTTACTTTGTTTCATGTATGATACTATTGATGTCATCCCACAACTCTTCTGGTCTTCAATCATTCATGTCTAATGCATCAAATCTATTCTTGATAATATCTCTAAATTTAGGTGGTATATACACAAGGCTATATACTGGCTCTCTTGAGTTTATTTTCATTATTTTCAACTTCAGCCTGAACTTGCATATGAGTAATTAATGATTTGAAATAATTAATGATTTGCTCCACTTTCAGCCCCTGTCTTGTTTTGGCTGGTAATATTGGCTTCCCCATAGTTGTCCCACATATGTAGCCAGTTTTATTATTGTGCATTCCATCTGGTAATGTCCATGTGTATAGTCACCTTTATATTGTTGAAAACAGGTATTTGCAATGAGAAGTTATTGGTCATGAATTGGTATATAAATCTTAAGAAGAGTGATATAAATGTCTTTTCCTTATAGATAAATGAATATTATCCTTTCACAGAGAGCACTGTATTTCAATATAGATCTTAAAATGCTCATTTTGATGATGAATTCAATGTCATTACTCTTCAAATTCTCATTCTTGACATAGTAAACCATATGATTATCTGATTCAAAATGTCCAATACCAGTCCATTTCAAATCACTAATGCCTAACCTATCGATTTTTATGGATTCCATTTAATTTTTGACTTCCAGCTTTCTTAAATGTGTCCTGGTGTGCTGGGGTCCCACCTCAACAGAAGAGTGGTTGCAAGAAGTAGGGAGATCTGGCGGCGAAAGAGAAAGACAAAACAGACACAAAGAAGACAGTCACACAAATTTGATGCAAGCTGAAAGGCAGGCTGGTCTGCAAACATTGCATTGCCTTGCATTGCATGCAGCACTCAATCTACCTCAGTCTTTTATTTTCCTTTTTCAGGGAGGGATTTTTCACAAAGAAAGGAGGTGATTATTCAGATAAGATTAATCATTCAAAACAGGACACAATGATTCACAGGAATAAATTTTAAAATATACATCACAATTGTCTCAAGGATACTTAACATACTTTAGCACTTAATCTCTAATGGGTAAAGGTGAAAAAGATTTAAAAGGTCATAGAAGGCTTAAAGTAAGGCTTTTGAAGGGAGTCAAGCTGTCTGTATACTTTGCAAACAAAAGCTCATGCTTTTGTTTTTGAGCATGATCTCAAATTCCTGACTTCATTTATCAACTAATAACTCTTTCTTCTTTACTCTTACAATTCCAGGAAAGATGAGAGACGAGTCTCAACCTTTCTAAGAAGGTGAGGTCTTGCTTCCACATTCCTTTTCTTCTTTCCGGGTTCTACATCTAAATGCTACATCACATTTCCATATACTTCCAGGAGAAAGGAGAGCATCTGGGTTAAACTGATTATACCCAGAATGGGTTTGAGGGGGCTGCCACTATTGTCCTCTAATCAAAACTCCCAGAATTTACCAATCTACTTTGTTTACAAACCTTAAGTAAAAAATATACCTGTTCCTGGCCTTTCCAAGTCCTCTGAGGAGACTTTTTACTGTCTCGGCTTTAGAGGGGTTTTGGCCCCATTGTTGTATATGGACATCAAAGGCTCATGCTTCAGGTTAATATCAAGATGCAGTCCTGACATGCATCCCAGGTGACTATTGCTTGTTCCTCAAAAACATTTGTTCCCAAGACCCTACTCACTGCCAACACAGTGGAGACATTAAGAGAGGCACATAAAAAACCATTTTCTCAGAAGCTACAATTATTGGAGTTAGAATGAACAATAAGACCAAAGAAAATTATACAGAGGTAGCCCACCAGTGAGTTTACAAAAACCTATGAACCCAGGACTTCAGGGGGTCACTGCCTTGGCCCTCAGGATCCATGGCTCGCAATCCTGAGGAGGGGCCCCAGGATTGGATTTTCATCCATCTTGTCACAGGGCCACAGCTTTTCAGTGCTTGCATATGTCGTCCCCGACACTGGTGTGGCACTGTAAGATAATCACTGGACTGCTAAATGCAATGTCAAGGGTTCAAACCAACCAGTCGCTCCTTGGAAACCCTACACAGGGTCACTATGAATTGGAAACGACTCAATGAAACTTATCAACAATAATATTCATATGGGGAACGTGGTGGCTCTGTAGAATAAGCACTGTACTGTAAATCACAAGTTCTATAATCCAAGCCACCTACAGCAAAGAGATGGGACTTTCTGCTCTTGCAAAGATTTACAGCCTCAGAAACCCTATACAGGGACATTATGAGTTGGAATAGATTGGAATGCACGCAACAATAACAATATACTTTGTACATTCCCTATTCTGATTATTAATAAATGCTCATAGTTATTCTTTTTATTATTTTCAGTTGTGCCCCATCAGCAAATGACAGCCCTGAAAGGTTTACTCCATTCGTGTTATTAAAGTCAACTGTAGTTTGAGAAGGCAGCTCTTCCACAGTTGCATTTTGAGTGCCTTCCAATCTGAGGGGCTCATCTTTTAATACTATGCCAGACAATATTCTATCTCACCTTCTTCCTAATCAGTCTTAGTTTGGAAGCTGTGCTGAAACTTTTCACTATGGATGCCCCTGCTGGTATTTAAAACATCAATGCCACAATATCTAGTTTCATATTAACACACAAGCCACCTCAGTAAACCTAACTGACAGATGAATGGTGGCTCTCGCTGACACTCTAGATAGATAAATAGATAGATGCATAGATACATAGAGATAGAGATACAGTGTTGCTGTTAAGTGTCACTGAGTCAGTTCTGACTCATAATGATCCTATGTAGGGTTTCCAAGGAAGTGGCTGGTAGCTTTCAACCACTGACCTTGAGGTTAGCATTCAAAGTCCTAGTGATGAACTCTTAGATAAGCACTGAACCTAAAGGTCAATTTGAATCGCAAGGCCAGTAATTCAAATTCACCAGTTGCTCCTCAGAAACTCTATACAAGGTCACAATGAGTTGAAACCTACTGGATGACACTTAACAGTAAAATTGGAAGCAGGCCACACCCTCAAGGAAACTTGTTTTCCTTGATTAATTGCTCATAACAGATCTCATCAGAGGTCATTATCAGATATCATCATGGGGAATGATTACACATAACTGTCAAACCACTGAGGACCATGGCCCACACAAATCGGCATTTAACACACAAACTTAATCTTCACACTATGGTATTATCAGTGACCTCATACACATGTGGAAGCTGGATAATCAATAAGGAATATTGAAGAAAAATTGATGCCTTTGAATTATGGTATTTGTGAAGAATATTAAATATATTATGTAAGAACAAATGAATCTATCTTAGAAGAAATACAACCAGAATGTTCATTAGATGCTGAGATGGTGAGACTTTGTCTCACGTATCTTGGACATGTTATTAAAAAGAGCAGTCCCTGGAGGAATAGATCATGCTTGGTAAAGTAGAGCATAAATGAAAAACAGGAATAAACTCAATTAGATGAACTGACAGAGTGACGGAACCCGCGTGCTTAATCATAGCAATGACTGTGAGGACGGTGTTTGGCTAGACAACACATTGCTCTGTTGTTCATACAGTAATTATGAGTCAAACAACAACAACAAATTAAAACTTACTTAACTGCCACTAGCAACAACAGCAGGGCACATTGGGTACCATTTGTATAGATAAACTATGAATCACAGTAGAGAAACTACTAGGTTAAGCCTAAGAAACTAGAACAGAGAGAACAATGAACCTCAGTAGATTAGGAAGATGTACGCAGGTGTATTTAGTGTAGGGAAACACATTTTGTGAGTGACTACAACTCCTAAACAACAAAATAAGAAAAGATGTGGAGTCCTATTCAAATTTTTAAGTGTAACTACCCGATCCAAATCATCTGGTGACTATCAACACTCACGGAAGTAGCAGTCAAGAAATCAAACAACGTATTGCATTAGGCAAATCTGTTGCACAAGACCTTTCTAAAGTGTTGAAAAGCAAAGATGTCAGCTTGAGGACTAAGGTACACTTGACCCAATCCATCGTATTTTCAATAACTTCATATGTATGCAAAAGCTGGACAGTGAATAAAGAAGACCTTAGAAGAATTGATGCTTTTCATTTAGAGTGTTGGAGGAGAATATTGAAAGTGACATGGGCTGTCAAAAGAACCAACAGATCTGTACTGGAAGAAGTGCAGCCAGAGTGCTCGTTGGAGGCCAGGATGGCCAAACTTCATCTCTCATCCTTTGGATATATTGTCAGGAGGGACCAGTTGCTGGAGAAGGATATCATGTTTGGCAAGGTGGAGGGTCCTGGTGTGGTGCTGTGGAATAATGTGCTAGACTGTAAAGCCGTCTGAACTGCAAGGTTGGCAGTTCAAGTCCCCCAGTTACTCCCCAGGGTCACTATGGGTCAGAATCAACTCTATGGCACTTAACAACAACAACAAAGGTGGAGGGTCAGAGGAAAGAGGAGGACTCCCAGCGAGATGGATTGGCAAAGTGGCAGCATCAATGGGCTCGAGGGTGGCAACAATTGTGAGGTTGACTCAGGACCGGGCAATGTTTTGTTCTTTTGTGTGCATAGGCTCGCTATGAGTTGGTTCTGCCTAAATGGCATCTGACAACAACAACAATCCTATCCAGTGGTGTGGTGCCATAGGATAAGCACTGGAGTGTGAACCACAAATCCTGCAGTTCAGACCCACCAGCTGCTACTCGGAAACCCATACAAGGTCCCTATGAGTTGGATCCGACTCAATGGCACTTACCAACAATAACACTATTCAGTAGCTAAATAAAATGATGGACTTTTGAATATGGGGCCATAACACTGAGATGCAAGTTTGTTTGAATGGCAAGGTCGGTGTTTGAAACTCACCAACCACTCCTTGGAAACCTATTATAGGATTGCTATGAGTCGGAACCGACTCGATGGCACTTAACAACAACTACCACTTGGAAGAACTCCTTTTTCCAGAGGACAGGGGAGATGTAATTGTTAAAAAGAACTTAGCAAGTAATTATTTTTGTTTGTTTGTTTCCTTTTTGAAAAAGGCATACACATATATGCACCAACAATTATTTTCTGCCATCTAAACTATAATCTCAAAATATGACTGACTTCAGACATTGTGGCCTTTGCTTCAACAATTTCCTTCATGAGGTATTCTGTTGTACCACATGGTGTGCAGTTGCAAATGATTTTTCATCAACAGTTTAGTTTGCAATTTTCCTAGCAAGAAATTTAGTGCACATTTTAACAAAACTTATTGTTTAAAATTTTCTTTCAAAGAGAAATCAGAGTAAAGTATGTCTGTACTCTAAGTACTAAGTGTTGAAGATAAAAACAATTCACTTACTTAGCAAACAGTAACTATTGAGTATCTTCTGCTTTCCCAAAAATGTCTTAGGGATTGAGAAACATGCAAATCAAGTTGTATCTGATCTTCTTCCTATGACTATCTGATAATCAGCTGCTTCCGTATTTGCCCAGCAAAACAAACTTTGGAGTTATCCATTGTGTTACAAAGGTCTGTGAGTTTGATAAATACTATTCCAACCCTTCTACAAGCCTATATTGTCTACTATGGGCTGGGGACTGAGTCATGTTCAGGATAGTCAATGTCGAGGAGAATATGATGGCAGAGATAGAAGCAGATAATAATTGGCTTTTGACAACATAAAATGACAGTGAATCCCTGCGTGACTGTGACTTGCATTTGAATCTCTGGACTGCCATGTACTGTTTGTGTGATCTGAAAAAATGACATGGGTTTTCAAAGCTCCAGTTCTACATTGGTTATCATAAAATCATTAATTTCTCCTTTACAGTGTTGTTATAAGGATTGAATTACATGGATTATGCAAAGATCTACCAGGTGGCATTTGTTTAATAAATATTAGTTCTCTAACAACTTTTCTGCCAGCGACACATAAAGGTAGGCATAGGAGATAACCCAGAAAGCATATTTCCATTGTGGAGGTCGAAAATAAATAAAAGCATTTAGGAGATGAACACTATGTTGAAATAATATTATTTAAAAGTCTATGAGAAGGCCTGTTACATGGATCCTGCTTCCTCTCTCAGGCTGACCTCATCAGTCATTGTCAACTTAACTTCATACTCATCAGAATACATAACCAAAAAAAACAACAACATCCTAGTAAGCCTTTTACGATATTGACTTAATTTCCCCCAGAACACAAACCAAAAGTCCATTCTAGGGATCTTCTTTGCTCATTTGTTGAAACAATAGACTGACTCTTTTGAAGATGGATTAATAAATATTTCCATGTATAAAGACATAACTATATGTCAAGGAGTCCTCAGTCATACTGAGTCATTCATACATTCAGTTAATGTGCTTTGCTACCATCCCAAAGGTTAGAGGTTTGGATCCACCCAGAGAAGACTCAGAAGAAAAGGCTGTCAATCTAGCTCTGAAATATCAGTCACTGAAAACGCTATAGAGTACAATTCTACTCTAACATGCCTGGGATCACCATAAGTTGAAATCAATTCAGCAATAACTGGTAAATGTCAAGGACTCTATCCTTAGCCTTTTCAATGCTCTAAGTTAGATACTATATATAATTTTACTTATTTTATACAAGTAGAGAGTACAGAATTGCAGAAGTGAAACTATTTGCCCAAAGCCACAAGTGTACCAGAAATACTTAATCAAAGAGTGCCTGGCTTCAGTAACTATGCAGCTTCAAAATTGCAAGAAAACAATAATTCTTCTACTTTATAAGCAATTTCATCAAGAAAGAGAGAAAAAGAAGCCCTTGTTTATTTACTACAAGGCTCTTGAAATGATGTTGCTTTGCTGTGACTCTCCAAAGTTGGCTTGTCCTATTGGAACACTTCAATAATAACCACTTATTAATGGCTGAATCTGAAATCTGTCAGTCTACAACACCTAGAGAAAAAGGTTTGCAAACATGGCCACAGTTAAAATCATTTTTCCATTATTTTCTGTTTTGATTTGTTTCTAAGGAATACATGAGAATACGTGTACTATATTTAGTTATCTGTTTTTATGTAATTAAGGGCATACGCTTTGTTTAAAAAAGTTGCTACTTGGGGCAAGATTACATCATATTTTGCCCTGATAGATAATGCTCCCTACAAAAAGCAATGTAAATGTGATCAGAATCCGTTCTATGTTTGCCAAATGTTGCCAATGTCAGAATGGGTTGTTTTTGTGGTTTAGACAACAACTAAATATCATTTTTAGTAATTAAGAATACAGTTCTCGTTTATCATTTCAATAGCGGACTTCTTTCTTCTTTACTGAGATAAAACTACCAATTTCAACTAGAAATAAAATAGAATAAAGAGAATCATCTATCCTGAAATTTGGTGTTATTATTTTTGTTGTTAACTGCCGTCGAGTTGATTCCGACCCATAGCGACCCTACATAGGGTTTCCAAGGAGCAGCTGGTGAGCTTGAACCACCGACCTTGACAGTTTAATCGACTTTGCAGTCTGACACATTAGCCCACAGCGCCACACCAGGACATTATTGTTGTTAGATGCTATCAAGTCAGTTCATACCCACACTCTGCACCAACAAAATGAAACACTGCCCAGTCCTGTACAATCTTCATAATTGTTATGTTTGAAGCGATTGCTCCTGCCACTGCGTCAATCCATCTTCTTGGGGGCATTCTTCTTTTTTGCTGACCCTACACTTTACAAAGCATTATGTCCATCTCCATAGACTGGCCCGTCCTGACATGTCCGAAGTCCAAGAGACCAAGTCTCACCATCCTCATTTCTAAGAAGCATTCTTGCTGTACTTCTTCTAAGAAAACCTTTGTTTGTTTCTCTGGATGAAAGTCCATGGTACTTTCAATATAATTTAAATGCATAAAATCTTCTATGGTATTCCTTACCTATGGCCCAATTTTCACATGCATACAAGGCAACTGAAAATACTTTGACTTGGGTCAGATGCACCTTAGCCCTCAAATGACATTTTTCCTTTCAAGTACTTTAAAAGAAGTCATTTGCAACAGATTTGTCTAATTCAGTATGTCCTGATTTGTTGACTACTGCTTTCGTGAGTGTTGCTTATGGAGCTAAGAAAAATGAAGTCTTTGACAACTTAAATATTTCCCCCTTCATCTTGATGCTATTTATTGGTCCTGGTTCTGACATGACATTGTAGGATAAGCACTGGACTGTTAATTGCAAGGTCAGCAGTTCAAACCCTCTAGCTACTCCTTGGAAACCCTGTGCAGGGTTGCTATGCATCAGAACTGACTGGATGACACTTACCAACAACATTTATTGGTCCAGTTGTGAGGATTTACATTTTCTTTACATTGAGGTGCAATCCATAGTAAAGTCTGTAGCTTTCAATCTTCATCATTAAGTATTTCAAGTCCTCTTCACTTCCAGCAAGTGAATTTGTGTCCTCTGCATATCACAGCAAATGGAAGCCACAAGCTGGGCTCCATCCACATCATGAAGGTCAACTCTATTTTGTGGGGGCAGCGATTTCCTAGTCATATTCTGAGTGCCTTCCAACCCGAGGGGCTCATCTTCTGGCACTATGTCTTATAATGTTCCACTGCTATTCAAAAAGATTTCAGTGGTTAACCTTCAGAAGTGGTATTCCTCTCCTTCTTCTCAGACTTAGTCTGGAGGGTCCACTGAAACCTGTCCACGAGGGGTGACTCTGCTGGTCTTTAAAATGTCAGTGTAATAGCTTCCAGCATTACAGTAACAAACAAGCCACCAAAGTACAGAAAACTGAAAAACCTGGATTGTTGTTGTTAGGTGCCATCAAGTCAGTTCCTAGTTATAGTGACCCCATGCACAACAGAATGAAACACTGCCTTGTCCTGTGCCATCTTCACATTTGTTGCTATGCTTGAGCCCATAGTTGCTAACACTATGCCAATTAATCTCATTGGGGTCTTCCACTTTTTCTTTGACCCTCCACTTTACCAAGCATAATGTCCTGGTCCCTCCTGGTACTATTACCCAAATTATGAGAGAGAAATCTGGCCACCCAGACTTCTAAGGAGCATTCCAGCTGTGCTTATTCCAACACAGATGTGTATGTTCTTCTATTAGTCCATGGTATTCTTAGTATTCTTCTACAAAACCATAAATCTAATGCATCAATTCTTCTAAGGTTTTCCTTATTCATTGTTAAACTTTCATGTGTATATTGTTGTTGTTGTTAGGTGCCATCGAGTTGGTACCGATTCATAGCGACCTTATGAACAACAGAATGAAACACTGCCCGGTCCTGGGCCAACCTCACAATTATTGCCACAATTGAGCCCATTAATGCTGCCACTTTGCCAATCCATCTCACTCGGGGTCTTCCTTTTTTTCTCTGACCCTCCACCTTACCACACATGATATCCCTCTCCAGCAACTAGTCCCTCCTGACAATATGTTCAAAGTATGAGAGATGAACTTTGACCGTCCTGGCCTCCAATGAACTCTCTGGTTGCACTTCTTCCAACACAGATCTATTGGTTCTTTTGGCAGCCCATGGCACTTTCAATATTCTGCTCCAACACCATAACTGAAAAGCATCAATTCTTCTATGGTCTTCCTTATTCACTGTCCTGCTTTCACATGCATATGAGGTTATTGAAAATACCATGGCTTGGGTCAGGTGCACCTTCATCCTCAAACTGACATCTTTGCTCTTCAACAGTTTAAAAAGGTCTTGTACAGCAGATTTGCCTAATGCAATACATCATTTGATTTCCTGACTGCTGCTTCCCCGAGTGTTGATAGTTGATCCAAGAAGAATGAAGTCCTTGACAACTTCAATCTTTTTTCACGTGTATATTAGGCAATCAAAAATACCATGATTTGGGTTGGGCTCACCTTTGTCTTCAAACATATATAATTGCTCTTGAACATTTTAAAGATGTCTTGAGCAGCACATTTGCCTTTTGCAATACATACTTTGATTTCTTGACTGTTGCAGCCATGAGTATTGATTGTGTATCCAAGCAAATTGAAGTCTTTGACAACTTCAATCTTTTCTCCATTTAACATGATGTTATTTACTCGTCCAGTTGTGAGGCTTTTTATTATCTTCTCATTCATGTTCAGTCCATACTGTGATCTTCATATGTATTTTAGTCCTCTTTGCTTTCAAAAAGCAAGGCTGTATTGTCTGCATATCACAGGTTCTTTTGTTAATGAATCTTCTTCCAATCTTGATGCCATGTTCTTTTTCATGTAATCAATTTCTGGGATTATTTGCTCATGATACAGATTGAGTAAATATGGTGAAATAACACAGCCCTGGCACATACCTTTCATGATATTAAACCATCCAGTATCCCTTTATTCAGCTCAAAAAACTGACTCTAGATCTAAGTACAAGTTCCTCATGAGCACAATTAATGTTCTGAGATACACATTCTTTACAATGTTATCCAGAGCTTGTTATTACCCACAAAGTTGAAAGAGCTGCATAGTTAATAAAGCACAAGAAAACATCTTTCAAGTATTCTCTACTTTCAGACAAGGTCAATCTGATGATTAATATCCTCATTCCATGTCTTCTGAATCCTGCTTGAGATTCTGGCAGTTTTCTGTCAATGTACTATTAAAGTCATTTTTCAATTATCTTCAGCAAAATTTTACTTGCATGTGATATTGCTTGATGATTACCAAATTCTGTTGGTTCACCTCTCTTTGAAATGGACACACATATGGATATCTTCCTATCAGCTGGTCAAGTAACTGTCTCTTGAATTTCTTGACAAAGTGCCTCCCGTGCTGTGTAAGTTTGTTGAAACATTTCTATTTGCATCCAATCAATTCCTGGAGCCTTGTATTTCACCAATACCTTCTTCATTCAGTATCATTGCTACTTGATCGTATGCTACCTCATGAAATGTTTGAACATTGACCATTTCTTTTTAGTACACTGACTTTGTATATTTTCCATCTTCTTTTGATGTTTTCTGCATCAGTCAATATTTTGTCCATGGAATCCTTCAATATTTCAAATCGAGGCTTGTGTTTTTTACCTCAGTTCTTTCAACTTGAGAAACCCTTTTGGTTTTCTGCCTCCAGGTCTTTTCATCTTTCATTATAATACCTTACATTGTCTTTTTGTATTGTTCTTTAAATTTTTTCTGCTCAGGTCTTTTGCCTCTTCATTTCTTCTAGTCACCATAGCATCTCTACATTGGAGAGCAAGCTTCAGATCTCTTTTGACATTGATTTTGGTCTTTTCTTTCCTGTCTTATAAATGACCTTTTGATTTCTTTCTCTATGGTGTTATTTCACATCTCTCCTGATCTTTGATCATTAGTGTCTAATAGATCATGTCTGTCCTTGGGATAGATTATAAATTCAGGTGGAAGATGTTCAAGGTCAGACTTTGGCTCTCATGGACTTATTCTAATTTTTTTCAGCTTCAGCATGAGCTTGCATATGAACAATTGATGGTCTGTTCCACAGTATGCCCCTGGCCTTGTTTTGCTTATGATATTGAGCTTTTCCACCCTCTCTTCCCACAGATGAAATCAGTTTGATTACAGTGTATTCCATCTGGTGAGGTCCATGTGTATATTCATCTTCCATGTTGTTTAAAAAAGGTATTTGCAGTGAGTACATCATTTGTCTTCCTAAATTCTATCATGATATCTCCAGCATCATTTCTATCGCAAAGACAATGTGTTTCAACTACTGATCCTTCCTCCTTGTTTCTAACCTTTACATCCCAATCACCAGTAATTGTCAATACATCTTGATTGCAAGTTTGATCAGTTTCAGACTGAAGAAGTTGTTGGTGGTGAATATGTACCGTGAAGTCAGTTCCAACTCATAACGACCCTGTGCAGGGTTTCTAAGGTTGTAAATCTTTACAGGAGCAGAAAGACTCATCTTTCTCCTGCAGAACAGCTGGTAGTTCTAAACTGCTGATCTTGAGGTTCACAGCCTGATTCATAACCACTATGCTACAGAATTCTTCAATTTCATCATCACTGACTTTGGTGGATCATACATTAATTTGGATGATAATGATATTCTTCCTTATAGGTGCATGAATTTATACTATCACAAACAATATTGTACTTAAAAGATAGATCTTGAAAAGTTCTTTTTGAAGATGAATACTACACTCTTAATCTTGTATTTTTCATTCCCAACCTAGTAAACCATATGATTGGCAGATTCCAAATGGCCAATACCAGTTGATTTTCTGATGAAGATCAAAGACCACAATCTCTGATATGGGTTGCACATCAATGTAAAGAAAGCAAAAATACTCAATAAATAACATCAAGGTGAACAGAGAAAACATTAAAGTCAAAGACTTCAGTTTGCTTGGATCAATCACCAACATTCATATATTCAGCAGTAAGAAATCATAGGAAGCATTGCATTAGGCAAATCTGCACAAGACTTCTTTAAAGTGTTAAAGAGCAAAGATATTAGTTTGAGGAGTAAGGTGTGCCTGACCCACACCATTATATTTTCAATAGCTTCATACGCATGGGAAAGTTGAACAGTGAATAAGTAAGACTATACAACAATTTATGCATTTGAGTTATGGTGTTGGAGGAGAATATTAAAAGCACCATGGACTACCAAAATGAGGAAATCTGTGTTGGAATAAGTACAGTCAGAATGATCCTTAGAAGCCAGAAGGGCCAGTCTTGATCTCTCATACTTTGGGCATATTATCAGGGAGGACCAGTCCCTGAAGAAGAACATCAGGCTTGGTAAAGTGGATGGTCAGAGAAAAAGAGGAAGATCCCCAAGGAATGGCATAGTGGCAGCAGCAATGGACTCAAGCTTCACAATGATTGTGAGTTTGTCTCAGGACTGGGTAGTGTTTTGTTCAGTTATGCATAAGGTCACTATGAGTCAATACTGATTGATGGCACCTAACAACAACAACAACAACAATGCCTAGGTTATCAGTCTTTATGTGTTCCATTTCATTTGTTTTAACTTCCAATTTTCCTAAATTC
>NW_006408571.1:555769-557210 GCF_000296735.1 Chrysochloris asiatica
ACAATGTTGTCCATAGCTTGTCAAGATCCACACAATCAAAAGCCTTTGCGTAGTCTATAAAGCACAGGTTACGTTAAGATACATAGTTAAGTTTCAATGTGGAAAATTCAGGAAAATACTACCTCCAAATGTCCTACACACAGGTACTAATTTTATATATTTAGCATATTTCCTTGAGCAATCTTTTATTCTAGTAAGATTTTAAGTAAATTTAAATTATTAAACATTATACAAATTTTTAATTTTCAAATTATACATTTGCATGATAACTACATGTACAAGTTATCATTATGAAAAACTATAAAACATACTGAATAAGACTGATATTATCAGTGTTCTCACATACATATAACCATTACTGACAATTTGGTGTATTCTCCTCCAGTGAGTGTATGTGTGCGAATAAGTGTGTGTATCTGATTCACTGTGCCAGTTTACAAAAAACACATTTTTTTTTTTTTTACAAAATTAGAATCCTTCTCCCTCCATTCGTCTTCCTCTTCCCTTCTACTGTGTTTTTTTTTTTTTTAATTTCATTTTTTTAGATACAAGAATTGAAAAAGTCACCTTTGTATATGTATGTGTATATAGTGTTTCACAGCATAAATGAATAATCATGAATCCAATAAGTCCCTTTTGAATGAATACCTTGTTTGTTTCATTTAGCCCTTAAAACATATAATGATCATGTCCTTATAATACATTCTAAGAAGATGAATTACTAGATAAAATTTATGAACTCTTGATACATATTGTCTGGTTACTTTCTAGAAGTTGCAACCATTCATGCTAATTTTATAGAGTGTCAGTGCTAATTTTAATGAAGGTTAATGGTGTGACACTGTAAGATAAGCACTGGATCACAAGGTCAGTTTGAACCGTAAGGTTGCTAGTTCAAACTCACCAGCTAGCTATTCCTTAGTAACTCTATACAGGATCACTTTGAGTTGGAACTATCTTGAAGGCACTTTAACAATAGCATTTACATTCTTTTCATTTAAAATGTTTACATGCTTATGTGACAAAATGCAATTTTTTTTTCTGGTATCTTTCATCTCACTTTATGTTTCCTATTATAATACTAGCAAAAGCTTCATTAATATAAGAGGGCAAGTAAAACATTACTAATACTAGAGTTCCAGTTCATAATCTATAGGTTTATCCCAAAAAAAATGTGGATAAACTGTGGGTTAACATGTCTCTGTGACCAGTGAATAGTTTCAGACAAGTTCTTCCAGCAACAGACTTGTTTTAGTCTTGAATGAGTGTCTTCAAGCAAAGGCAAGTCAAAACAGTGGAGACTGAGACTGAGAGGGTCTGTTGAGTCAGTTAAGTTCAAGACAAGACAATCAGGTGAGAAAGGTATGATAACTTTTTTTTTTTGGAATCCAAAGGGGTATTCCTGAAAGATTTTCTTAAAGCACACAGGAAGTCATGAGTG
>NW_006408571.1:558460-559449 GCF_000296735.1 Chrysochloris asiatica
CTCCCGTAAAGATTTACACCCTCGGAAACCCTATACAGGGTCGCTATGGGTCGGAACCGACTCGACGGCACTTAACAACAACAACAACACTACCAGAGCTCCTTAACATAACCTATAGAAATGTGGAAACACAACTAATGGTTAACCTTTAGAAGAAAGTTATTATTTTTTTTTAATATCAAATTCATTTTATTCACCAGATGATCTAGTTGGAATTTTTTTTTTTAAATCAAATATGAGGATACATTAAAAAACTAAGGGAAAGAAAACAATGAGCTGAAGCAATAGAAAGTTGACTGGCAAAGAAATGAGAAAATGAGAGCAGATTTACAAAAGTAAACTTGATCATTTTGCTAAATTGTTAGAATTGCTAAATTGTATCTGCAAACTCAGGAAAGGCCAGAACATAATGATCCAAAGCTAAGTTGTCCTTTTTTCAATCTTCCTTGAGTATACTAAAAGCCCCAAACTTAGCAACAGGAATGCCTACCTAGATCGTGTCTTCAAAAGATTCCTTTCACTGTGTCACTGATGTAGCTAGAATAACAATAACATCATAAACAACAACAAAAGCATAAGCCTCCAAACTGCTAACATAAAATGCATAAATTTCATTGAAATTGTATCATGTTTCCATAGTAGTTGTCACTATCTGCCATTCTACTTATTTTTTAAAATTTGGTTAATTAACTATGTATGACCTGCATCCTACACATGAATGCTCTCCCATTTTGTTCACTACTTTATGTCCAATACCAAGAGATCATCCAGTACGTAGTAGAAGTCCTGGTGTGGCACTCTAGGATAAGCACAGACCACAGGTTCGGTTTAAACCATGAGGCCGGCAGTTCAAACCAACCAAAGGCTCCTTGGAAAACACTATGTAGGATCGCTATAAGTCCAGTAACAACTGGATAGCACTTACCAACAATAACAACATTCAATAATATTGTTGTTCTGTACCATCACTATCTGGCCGACTGATTGGA
>NW_006408571.1:560738-584314 GCF_000296735.1 Chrysochloris asiatica
AGTAGTGAGGTTGGTCCAGGATCGGGCAGTGTTTCATTCTGCTATGCATAAGGTTGCTATGAGTTGGTAGAGGAGTATTTAGTGTATTTCACCACTTAACATTTCACATATTCTCTTTGAAATGTGTTATAAAAAAATCCTCTTCCAATGCCAGTTTTGAACATTTTCCCTTTCACCTTTATTAATGTTTTGGCAAATAGTGTTCAGTTATAAAACTAGTCAACAAATAACATTATGAATGCATATTTGCACTGTTCTATTACCATAAGTTTTGGTATTCTTCACTGTTGGACCTTATGCTAGGAAGTCATTTTCAGTTATACCAGTTATATGAAACTTGGTTCCTTTTTCATTATTTCTGTGAAAGATCATGGGGGCATGTCATGGATATTACCTAAAACTTCTTTCCATGTTGATTGTTACATGAAACCCCAACTGATTCATGTACAGAAAGGATTGTGAATTGACATAAAACAAGGGTTTTAATCTTGGCATTGCCACATGTTGTCAGTGTTCTATGTCATTTGTGTAAAGATTTACTGTTGTTATTAAGTGCCTTCAAGTCAGTTCTGATTCATAGCAACTCAATACACAACGGGGAAAAAATACTACCCAGTCTTCTTCCATCCTCACAACTGTTTCTAGGCTTGAGCACGTTGTTACTGCCTCTGTGTAAATCAGTCTTCTTGATGGTCTTCCTCTTTTTGCCAACCCTCCATTTTATCAAGCATGATGTCCTTCTCCAGAGATTAGTCCCTCCTGATTGTTGTTGCTGTTGTCAGGTGCCATCGAGTCGGAACCGACTCATAGCGACCTCATGCACAGCAGAACGAAACAATGTCCGATCCTGGGCCAACCTCACTACCGCTGCCACACTTAACACCATCAACGATACCACCTGGCTGTTCCATCTCGTTGGGGGTCTTCCTCTTTTTCTCTGACCCTCCATCTTTCCCAGCATGACATCATTCTCCAGCGACTGTTCTCTTCTGACAATATGTCCCTCCTGATAGCATGCTCTAAATACTAGACATGAAATTTCACTATCCTCACTTCTAAGGAGCATTCAGCCTACACTTCTTCCAAAGTAGACCTGTTTGTTCTTCTGGTAGTCCCTGGTACTTTCAATATTCTTCTCCAACACCATAATTCAAATGCATCAATTCTTCTACAATCTTCCTTATTCATTGTGCAAAATTCACATACATATGAGGGTATTGAAAATATCATGGCTTGGATCAATGCATCTTAGTCTTCAAATTGACATCTTTGGTCTTCAGTACTATAAAGAGGTCTTTTGCACAGATTTGCCTAATGTAATATATGTTAGATTTCTTGATTGTTGCTTCCATAAGCATTACGGAACCAAGCAAAATGACGTCTTCAACAACTTCAATATTTTCTCCATTTATAATAATGCTATTTATCGGTACAGTTGTTAGGATATTTGTTTTCTTTACATTGAGAGCTGGCTGTATCAGAAGTAAATATTTCAAGTCCTCTTCATTTCCAGCACATGAGTTTGTATTATCTGCATACTGAAAGTTTTTAAGGAGACTTACTTCAATCCTGATGTCATGTTATTTTTCATATAATCCAGCTTTTCAGATTATTTTATCATCATATAAATTAAATGTGGTGAAAGGCTGCAACCCTGGCTCACACCTTTCCAAACCATTCAGTAGCCCCCTATTCTATTCAAATCATGGTCTTTCAGTTTTTGTACAGATTCTTCATGAGCACAATTATGTATTCTGGAATACCCATTCACCATAGTTTGTCATGATTCACATAGTCAAATGCCTTTGCATAGTTGCTAAAGCACAGGTAAACATATTTCTGGTATTCTCCGCTTTCAACTGAGATTCATCTGACATCAGCAATGATATCCCTCCTTTTGTGTCCTCTTCTGAATCTGCCTTGAATGTTACTCCTAGTTCCACAGCTCTTCTATACCCAGCTTCAATTTCTGGCGGTTCTTTGTCTATGTACTGCTGCAACCATTTTTTGAATTACCTTCAGCAAAATTTTGCTTGTATCTGATGCAAGCAAATTAAAGATAAAGTTTGATGATTTCTGTATTTCATTGGCTCACCTTCCTTTGGAATGGGCACTAATATGGATTTCTTCCAACAAATTGGCTAGGGAGCTGTCTTACAAATTTCTTGGCAGAAAGAAATGGCCCCTCAAGTACAACATCAGTTTGTTGAAACATTTCAATTTGTATTCCATCAATTCCTGGAGCCTTGCTTTTCACCAGTGTTTTCAATGCAGCTTGGACTTCTTCCTTCAATACCTTTTCTTGATCATTTGCTACCTCTTGAAATGACTGAACATTAACCAATTCTTTTGGGCACAGTGATTCTGTATAGTCCTTCCATCTTCTGCATCATTCAATATTTTGCCCATGTTGTTGTTGGTAAGTGCTTTTAAGTTTGTTCTAACTCATAGCAACCCTATGTAGGGTTTCCACAGAGCAGCTGGTGAGCTAGAACCACCACCTTGCAGTTCAAACTGACCTTACCTATAAAGTCCTGCAATATTGTAATCAGAGGCTTGATTTTTTTTCAGTTTGTTCAGCTTGAGAAATGCTGAGCAGGCTCTTTCCTGTTTGTTTTCTAACTAACTTCATGTCTTCACACATTTTATTTTAACTTTACTTTGTCTTCTTAAGATGCTCTTTGAAAATTTCTGTTCAGCTCTTTTCCTTCATCATTTCTTCCAGTTGCTTTAGTTTTTCTACATTCAGAGTTTCTTCTGACATCCATTTTAGTCTTTTTTCTTTCTTTCTTTCTTGTCTGTTTAATGACCTTTGGCTTTCTTCTTGTATGATATTTTTTATGTCATTCCACAACTTCTCTGGTCTTTGGTCATTAGTATCTAATGCATCCAATCTGTAGTTGAGACAGTCTCTAAACTTAGGTGAAATATATTCAAAGTCATATTTTGTCTGTTGTGAACTTGCTTTAAGTTTCTACAGCTTGTCTGTTCTTGCATATGAGTAATTGATGGTCTCCTCTACTGTTGGACCCTGGCCATGTTTTGGCTGATGATAATGAGCTTCTTTATCATTATTCCCACATATGGAGTCAATTTGATTCCTGCAATTTCCATATGGTTATATCCATGTGTATAGTCATTATTTATATTACTGAAAACAAAGATGTTTGCAATGAATAAGTAATGAATGTCTTGCCAAATTCTGTCATATGATCTCCTCCATTGCTTCTATCACCAAGGACATATTTTCCAACTATTGAATTTTCCTTTTAGTTTTCTAATTTTTCCATTCCAGTTGGCAGTAATTACCATTGAATTCTGATTGTCTACTTGATCAATTTCAGGTGAAAAAGTTGGTAGAATTCTTCAATTTCATCAGCACTGGTTTAGTGGTTGGTGTGTAGATTTAAATACTAGTGATATTAACTGGGTTTCCTTGTATGCTTATCGATATTATACTACTATAGACAACATTGTACTTCAAGATAGATCTTGAAATGCTCTTTTTGATAATAAATGTAGCACCATCCCTCTTCAATTTGTTGTTCAGGGAATAGTAAAATATTTGATTGTCCTATTTAAAATGACAAATAGCAATACATTTCATCTCACTAATGCCTAGGATATTGATCTTTATGCATTTCATTTAATTTTTGATGACTGCCAATTTTCCTAGATTCATACCTCTTACATTCCATGTTCTGATTATCAATGGATGATTGTAGCCATTTTGTCTTATTTTGACTTATGCCTCATCAGCAAATGAAGGTCTTGCAAGATTTTCTCCATGCACATTGTTAAAGTCAGCTCTGTTTTGAAAAGGCAGTTCTTCCCCATTCTGTTTCGAGTGTCTTCTAATCTGAGGGACTCATCTTCTGTCACTAACTCAGACTGATGAGTTATTCATGATTATTATTCACTATTATTCATGATTTACACTGAATACCTCTTCAGAAAGAGTCTTGCTGTGGCACTGTAGGATAAGCACTGGATTGCAAGGTTGGTTTGAACCACGGGGTGAGTGGTTCAAACTCACCACCCATGCTTGAAAATCCTATATGGGGTTCCTATGAATCAGAATTGAATCGACAGCACTTAATAACAACAACCCTTCAAAAATGGTTCCTTTCTCCTTTTCCCAGTCCATCTTAGTTTGGAAGCTCTGCTGAAACCTGTCCACCATTGGTGAACCTGTAGGTGTTAAACTATGCGTGGCATAGCTTCTAGCATCACAGAAATGCACAAACCACCACAATTTGACAAAGCGATAGATGAGTGGTGGATAATAAGGGTGTTGTTGTTGTTAGGTTCCATTGAGTTGGTACCAACTTATAGCGACCTTATGCACAACAGAACAAAACATTGGCCAATCCTGTGCCAAACTCATAGTCATTGCTATGTTTCAGCCCACTGCTGCTGCCACTGTGCCAATCCATCTTGTTGGCGGTCTTCTTCTTTTTCGCTGACCCTCCATTTAACAAACATGACATCTATATCCAGGGATTGGTCCCTCCTGACAATATGTCTAAAGTATGAGCGATGACACCTGGCCATCCTGGAATCTAAGGATAATAAGGGTACATTGGAGTGATTTTCAAACATTATTAAGCAGCATAATAGTATTTTCTAAAGAAATTCCTCAGTAGAATCTATCACAGTAAACAGGAAGAGTGAAACATCTCTGGTTGAAGCTGAAAGGATAGAACTGGGGACCCGGAGGTTAACTACATTCTTTTCTCTCAACTCTGCCTCTCCACTTAAAGTAGTCCTTGAGAAAACCCCAATAAACACAGTTTAAAAATCAGTGAAATGGAGGATCTTTAAAGCTTCTTCTGACTTCAACATTTTACTATAAACTGTGAGAGTACGTGTGTCATAAATCTTGAGTTATTTTGTATATTTTGTTTTAGGGAAGAATGCATTACCGTTCATTAAGAAGAGAGAAGCTGTATTGTTTTCTTTGATCAGTATGTGACCAGAAGAGATCATGTCAATTGCGTACAGTATTTTGACTCCCGACCAAGTTCTGTACCTTTGAATTCCACAGCAATAAAGTGGCCCCAAATGCAAGATCTTTATTTTGTGTATCCAGATATTCAGAGTTAGAGTTCAAACACAGAAGTAGTTCTGGTTGTTCATTTCTTTTCCTGATGAGGAGCAGAGAGCGCAAAGGTGAATGTCTTTCTTTAAATTACTGGCAAATGACACAAAATTTAAGATCCCTTTGAAAGGCAGAACATGTTCAATCTCTAGACCATCTGCAGCAAATTTACAGCAAACACTCCTCCATCCCTAGAAACAGTTTTATGCCACAAACTAGGAATTTTTCCAAAGTTACAATTATATGATGCAAAACAGGTAATTTTCACCCCAATCTCGTGTTTTCATCCCAGGTCTTGATGGTTGCTGTTTGATGAATCAGCTTTCCTGTTAACTAGAGGTTCAGGGCCATCATCTAATGAAAACACTCTGTATTTTATGACTCTCTGGGCTGCAGTTCTGCATATTAAAACAGAATTTCAATCTCACTCTTAGAAATAAAATCAAACCCAGCATCTGTGGTTTGAAGAGAACTGAGAAAAACACTGGTCATTTAATTTCAACAATATTTTTTCATGCTAGACAGTATAAAAAAGAGAACTGGGCAGAATTTAAAATGTCTATAAGTTAGAAATAATTTAGTAAAAATCAACACCATAGTTCAGTGCATGGGCTTGTTCATTATATCTACAAATCTGACCGCAAAAAGTTTTCTATTCTAATTTGTTCAAATATTCACAGATAAAGGATTCAGGCTGTTCCTTAAATACCGTTCGCTGCAGAACACTTCCTTCCTTCTACTGCAAAGTTGGAGTCCCTCAACTCACTTTCTGAATGTATCTTTCCAATGTAGGAATGACACCACATTCACATTCAAGGAAAGAAGAAGTAAACACCCATAGGTCACAGAAAAAAAAAAAAAAAAAAGTAAGAATAATAGTTTAGTAAAATGTATTGACCATTTCTAAGATGGTTTTCACCAGCTGTATTCAGACAGACACATTTATATTGCATTAGGACAAACCAGAAATTCTTTCATTGACCAGTTAATCAAGGATCAATAATGCATTTGAAGTGTGCATAGTCCATCCAACTCTTCACCATTTGCTCTCTATTTCTCACTGTCTCTTGCTATCTGTCACTGTCTCTCTTACACACATATACTCAAATACCTGCTCCACATTAACTATACACAAATTTCGTATGCTATCATATCCATAAAATTTTATTTCAAGTGGATACAATATAAGATATAAAAGAAATCACCACCATTTTATTTCAGACTTTGTGCAAATCCCAGAATATCTGCCAACAATCCTATAAAACCAGCTGCTATAGGGTAAGTTCCAACTTAAGCCAACCCCATGTGTGTCAGAGCAGTACTGTGTTACATAGGGCTTTCAATGCTGATTGTTTTTTAGAAGTAATAACAGCAGACGTTCCTTTTGAGGCACATTTGAATAAACTAATGCTCAACCTTTTATTTACTAGCCAAGCATGCTAACTCTTTGCACAATCCAGACTCTAGTTCCTCTACAAGGTAGGTCTGTTAATATCCCCTGTTTTATAAATGTAGCAACTAAAATTCAGAGTAGTTGAGTAGTTTATGTAGGCAACAAAACAGGTTAGTTTTGAAATGAAGATTCAAACAGACATCTTTGCAACTCCAAAATCCAAGCTTTTAAATTTTAAATTGTATTGCTTTAAATAACTAGTGTTGTAGAAACTTAAGGAAATTTGATACTGTTGGCATGGAGATCTTTGTAGTAAATGATTCAATAAAGCATATTTAGAACTCAGGTAGGGAAAAATAATTTACAGCTATCTTCCATTCTTGTTTTCATTTCATTCTACTTCTACTCCTCCTGTTTTCTCTTTTCTCTTCTTTTTACTCTTTGTTTGCATCCAGTTTTCCTCCTGTGCTTATCATCAGAGTCAGAACCATCTATTCCAGCTAACTTTTACAAAGTAACTTAGCAAAAGCATTTTACATGCTTTATATTTAATTCTTGAAAAATCCTATTCAGTCCAAACTATTATTATTCCACTTTTTAGATGAAAAACTCTTAAGAGAATGTGATTTTTCATTTCTAAAATCACAAAATTTTAGAACTTTTAAAGTAGAACTGAGTAAAAGGTAGAATGTTAGTAGATAGCCTAAAAGAAGAACCATAAAAGCTGTTATTTCAGCTCTCATCTCTTATAACTCAAGGTGCACACCCAAAAAATGCCTTCCAACCACTTAAGCAAAAAACACCTTGCTCTCCAAACTGAAGCATCCATCATTTGGTCCTAGAGTTGCATCAGGAGTTTATGGCATTTTGGTATATTAAATTCAGCCCTCAAATAACGTGTGTGTTTTAATACAATATTCTCTCATGAAGGACCACCAGTCATATTGTTGTTGTTAGGTGCCATCCAATCATTTCTGACTCACAGTGACCCTATGCAAAACAGAAGGAAACATTGTTTGCTCCAGTGCCAATCTTCACAATTGTTGTTAAATTTGAAACTATTGTTGTCACTGGACTCCTGATGTGGCATTGTGGATTAATGCGTTGGACCGAAAGGTTGGTTTAAACAGCCAGATCAGCAGTTCAAGCTCACCAGCCACTCCTCAGAAACCCTATACAGGATCACTATGGTTCAGAACTAGCTTAATGGCATTTAACAACAACAACAGGGACTTCTTCTCTGACAACATGTTTAGAGAACTAAAGACAAGTCTCACTATTGTCAGTTCTAAGGAGAAATTTGACCAAACTTCGTCCAAAACAGATGTTTGTTCTTTTGGAAGTACATGATATAGCCAATATTCTTCAGCACCACCATAATTCAAACACATCAATTCTTCTGTAGTCTTTACTTATTGTCCAGCTTTCACATGCATTTGAGGCAGTTGAAAATAGCATGGCTTGGGTCAGGTGTCCCTTTAAATGATATATTTGCTCTTGAACACTTTGAAGAGATTTTTTACGCCAGATTTATCTGATGTAATTTGTCCTTTGATTTCTTGACTGCTGCATCTATGAGAACTGATTGTGGATCCAAGTAAAATGAAATCTTTGTCAACTTCAGTCTTTTTTCGACTTATCAAGATGTTATATATTGGTCCAGTTGTGAGGATTTTTTGTTTTCTTTACATTGAGGTTCATTCCATACTGAAGTCTTTGAGCTTCATCAGTAAGTATTTTAAATCCTCTTCAATACTAGCAAGCAATGTGGTATCATTTGCATATTGCAGGTTGTTAATGAGTTTTTCTCCAATCCTTATGCCACATTCTTACTCATATACTCCATTTGTCAGGTAATTTGATCAGCATACAGACTGAATACACATGGTGAAAGGTTACAACCCTGATGCACTCCATTCCTGATATGAAACCATTCACTATTCCCATGTTTTGCATTTCGATACATGCACAGGTTCCTCGTGAGGACCAGTAAGTGTTCTGGAATACTCATCTTTGTAATGTTATCCATAATTTGTCATGATTCACACAATCTAAAGTCTTTACATAATCAATAAAGCACAAGTAAACATGTTGTGTGGTGCTGTGGAATAAAGCACTAGACTGCAAATCAGTGGTGGCGGTGGTTGTGTGCTGTGGAGTCAATTCCTATTCATAGCTAACTGTATAGGATTTCAAAGGCTGTAAATCTTTAAAAGAGCAGAAAGCTTTATCTTTCTCCCATGGAGCAACTGGCAAATTTGAATTGCTGACCTTGAAGTTAACAGTCCAGCTGGTAAATCAGCATGCTACCAGGGCTCCTTATAGAGAAGGTTGTTGTTGTTGTTGTTTGGTGCCATTAAGTCTTTACAAACTCATAAGGACCCTATGCACAAAAAGAATGAAACACTGCCCAATCCTGCGGCAACCTTACAATATTGCTACACTTAAGCCCATTGCTGCCACCACTGTGCCAATCGATCTCGTTGGAGGTCTTCCTCTTTTTCGCTGACCTTCTACTTTACCAAGCATAAAGTCCTTCTCCAGGGATTGGTTCCCAGTGATAATATGCCCAAAGTATGAAAGACAAAGTCTGGCTATCCTGGCTTCTAAGAAGTTCATCCTGGCTATACTTCTTCCAACAGATTTGCTTCTTCTTTTGGCAGTCCGTGGTACTTTTATTATTCTCCTCTAATAGCATCAATTTTTCTACAGTCTTCTTTATTCATTACCCAACTTTCACATGCATATGAAGTTATTGAAAATACCATGACTTGGGTCAAGTGCACCTTAGTCCTCAAGCTGACATCTTTACTCTTGGACAGATTTGCCTAATGCAATTTGTACTTTAATTTCTTGACTGTTATTTCCACGAGTGTTTATGATTAATCTGAGCAAAATGAAGTCTTCGACAACTTCCATCTTTTCTCCATATTTCTTGATGTTATTTGTTGGTCCAGTGGTGAGGATTTTCTTTACAATGAGTTGCAACCCATATTGAAGGCTTTGCTCTTTGATCTTTATCAGTATTTTAAGTCCTCTTCACTTTCAGCAAACAAGGTTGTACCATCTGCATATTGTAGGTCGTTATTGAGTCGTCCTCCAACCCTGATACCACTTTTGTCTTCTGTATCTCAGCTTCTTGAATTATTTGTAAATCATACAGATTGAATAAATTGTATTTCGAGTGTCTTCCAACATGAGGAGCTCATTTTCCTGCACTCCATCTAACAATATTCTGGTGCTTCTCATCATGTTTCAATATTCAATAATCTGGTGCTTACAGTGTTCCACTACTGTTCACAATGTTTTCAGTGACTAAATATTTGGACATAGTCTGTCTCTCCTTCATCCTAGTCTATCTTAGTCTGGAAATTCATCAGAAACCTGTCCACAATTGGTGACCCTACTGGCATTTAAAATACCAGTGGCATAGCTTCTAGAATTGCTAAGCCACCACAGTACAGCAAACTGAGAAGGTTTATCACCACCTATAAGTGGTGGCATAGAGAAGGTAGCAAATAAATACTAGTTCTCTTTCAAATATTCATGCTTCACAAGTTGTCCTGTGTTTTTTTTTTAATTCCTATGGATTACTAATTTCATATTCTCTCATCTTTAGCGTTCCTTACTTGATTGACCTACTAGTGATAGGAGTTAGCTCTTTTTTAAAAAGAAAAACTTTGTAATGTGAATTGAGTGAGGGTTATCAGAGTAGAACATCAGATATGTGATCAACACATCACATGCTTTATTTCATCTCAATGATTGCAATCCTCTCAATATTATATCATTTATCCTACTTCTTTCTGTGTCTCTTGTTTCAATTCCTCCTTCTTTCCCAAGCTTACTGAACTTTGGTCATGGGTAATTGTTGCCCTTTTGATCTTGAAAGGCTAACAGTTCTGTAGTGTGCATGCCTCACTAGTGTCATTGTCCTCTATATACCTATCTATTGGTTGACTAAAAATTAAGCCACAGGGGTTAGTTCAGTCCCATACTAACCAAAGACCATAGTCTTGTGATTCTACCAGTCTCTTTCTGGTCTATAAGCCCAGTGGTTGTTTTTTTTTTTAATGATTTTGAGTTTTGTTCCACATTTTTCTGCCACACTATTCAGGACCTTCTAATGTCATCCCTTCCCTTTCAGAGCAGTTGGTAATGGTAGCCTGGAAGCATCTAGCACATGGTGCATTCGTTCATTAGACTAATTATTTCTAAGCATCTTTAATTTTCATCACTCTCTTTTCCTCTGATCAGAGAAAGACTAATAGTTGCACCTTAAATGGCCACTCATGAGCCAGAGTAGGAAGTAGAACATCGTCCTTCTGAACAATATTATGCCAATTAACCATGTTGTCTCCTAAGACTTTGCTCCTGAGCCCTTAGACCCAGGTAACTCATTCCTTCAGTGTATTTGGTAATGTTTAAGAAGTTTTCATAACTGTACCTACTGTATTCTCCACTACATTCATGGATATATTTCCAGCAAAGGTAAATTCCCATGTACAAATAGTCTGTCAAAGCTTTATATATTTGTGTTTATACTCCCACTCTCCCATGTCTATTCAGCCTGTGTGTCTATCCTTGTATCTACCCATGCTGTCTATCCTTGTATTGTTACGTGCTGTTGAGTCAACTCTGATTATTAGCCACTCTATAAAGGGGTTTTAAGGAGCAGCTGGTGGATTTGCCCTTCTACCTTCCAGTTTACGGTCCAGTGATGATCCCACAGTGCCACACCAGGAGTCCTAGATCACCAGTCCTGCAGAATTTTGTATATAATAGTATTTTATTGCCTTAACGTTTGCATTCCTCTCCATGTATTACTGTGCCTCTATCATTTTTTGGCCAAACTCCCTCTTATTGTATATTGTCTTCTACTTCACCAAAGTCAACATATGTCTACCTATTAGCCAGTGACTTACTCCTCTTCCATCCCACCCCTGGTAACCATCAAAGAATGTTCCCATTAATATGAAAATTTTCCCAGTTTTTTAATAGTGGACTCATAAAACACTTGTCCCACTGTGAATGACCAACCTCACCTATTGCAATGTCCTCCAGGTTGACTCATGATATGAAGTGTCTCAGAAGCTCATATTCTTTCTGCAATTCTGTGCAATGTTCTACCTTATGCAGGCCTCAAAGTCTGTCCATTCATTCCTTCAGTGAGGGGCATCAGCTTGATTCTATCCTTTTGCCATTGTAAACAGTGATACAATGAACATGACTGTGCATTTATTCATATTGTGACTCATTTCTTTTAATTATTGATAGAATTAATTGATTGCTGTAATTTTTGCTGTGTGGAGAGGTGTTTTTTTTGTGTGTGTGTAGTGCTTCTGGTTCTTTATTCCACATAACTTTCTGTGGTGAGTTCATTTTGTATGTAGTTTTTCTTGTCATTTTCTTTTTTTTTTTTTTTTTAAATCTTTGTGACTTTCCTCTTTTTTATTTTGATGAGGTTTATCAGTTTTCCTTGAGGTTAACCTGTAATTTATTCATTTATTTCCATGGGTTGTTCAAGGATGTGAACTTTCAGAAGCAGCTGTCTTCTGAACTGCCTCTGAGTGGGCTCAAATTGCAAACCTTTTGGCTTGCAGTGGAGTATTTAACCATTTTTACCACTAAATCATTTGAATCATGAAAACTTCTAATGTCTACTTGCATCCTTTGGTTTATTCCTTTCTTTTCAAGGAGCATTACTCCAATCACCACTTTTATCATCACAGATCATTCTTCTCTGTTTCTAAACTCTCTTGAATATCCCATACAAGAGCCATTGGGATTACATTCACCCCACCAAATAAATTCAGGATAATCTCCTTATCACAAAATACTTAATTTAATCATATCTGCAAAGTTCCTTTTGTCATACAAGGTAATATTCACAGGTCCCCGAGATTAGGATGGAGACATATTTGGATGGCCAGTTTCAGTAAGCCATGTGCATTTTACTAATAATCAGATTAATATTGCAAAATGCATAGATAGAAAATTACTTTGGGACAGTTTTAATGAGATTGATGATGGTCTTCTAAGTCCATCTGTGAACCATAATAGGAACATGTGATTTGCTTTTATCTATTCAATCAGGGAAAACCTTCCAACATAATAGATAATACAAAAGCACTAAATTAATAAGGCAGAACTGTTTAAAGGATAGCATTGCTTATACATAAAGCTAAACAACAGATTTTCCTCCAATAAATATTTATTAGTGAAAAGGATGTATTAAAAGAATAGCATTTTCAGGCAACAAGGGTATTTAATTCTTAGGCTGCCTCTGCACTGACTTCTATTTTTACTCAAAATGCATTGTAATCATATTCAGCCTTATTAAGCACATATCCCACTGTATTTGTTTATCTGATGCAAGGTTAATGTGGTATCAGGGGATACTATGGAATTAGAATTTCTTGTTATTGAATAAGAGTTGTAACAACACTATGAAAGGCATTGTATTCAATGTGAAACAAAAGAAGAAAATATAATAAAAACACTAAAATAAGCTAGAAGAGAATATTCTGTTAATGACTGTCTCATTCAATATTCACATTGTTTGGATTATGAACTGGTCCAGAATGCTCAAAATCTATTTCTTTAATTGGTCTTTGCAATCATCTTTCCAACCTTTGCAAGATATTTACTAATAAATGAGAACTTGTCTTCAAATATTTACAGCTGGAATCATCAGTAAGTCAGTCTCCATACAAAGCTACTATGTTTCATTCTTAGTTAGGAAAAAGTTAGGCTATCAAATTAACTACATCTTTGCTTTCTTAAAAAAACCATTAAGGTGGTAAAGAACTGCTGCCATATTTGTTTTAATCTCATTTTTTTGCAATATACAGAACACTTGTTTTTCTTTCACTTTAATTTGCATAATTGTGCCTTCCAGTTGGTTGAGAAACATTAATGCTTTACGTTTATTTTAGGATAAGAGAAAAGGGTTTAGTTATTACAAACCACATCTAATTCTCAGTCTCTTTTAGTCAGTAGCAACATTTGCCGTTACTTCAAACCAGAACTGGAACTGAAAGTGCTGATCAAGGGATAAAGGAAATTAAAAGAAATTAAATACTCACTAACAGATGGTCAAAGCCAAAGAGTTATAAACGTCAGTGATGTAAAAATGCAGTCTGTGGTGGTTACTCAGTTTTTCTGGCATGCATTTTTTGTTGGGGGTATATATGCATGCTGGTGTGTAGTTACTATGTATTAGAAAATTCTGGAAACTTTTAGGTCTCCTGTGAATGAAAGCATTGAATGGCTAAAGGGTGGTGGTGGTGTGCCGTGGAGTCGGTTCCGACCCATAGCGACCCTGTACAGGGTTTCCGAGGCTGTAAATCTTTACGGGAGCAGAAAGCCTCATCTTTCTCCTGCAGAGCAGCTGGTAATTTTGAACTGCTGACTTTGCGATTTGCAGCCCAATTCGTAACCACTACACTACCAGAGCTCCTTAGAGGAGCGCTAGAGTGTGTTTTTTAAAAATCTCTGGCTATTGACTGACTAGCTCCTTCCCCCGAGATTTACTACTCACCTTCTCAGAAAGGAGCAATCAGGGAGATACTTCAGGATGGGAACTATCAGCAAAGAACAGAGAAGGATGTAAGAGTGAGCTACATGTTCTTAGTTTCATTATCTCATCATTGTATTGTCTAATTATACTTCCCAAGTTGATAATATAATTGACATTGGGGGTTCTTGAAGGAAATGCAGGAATTATGTCATTGCTCTTTCCAGAGACTATTTATTGTCTGCTGGGAATTACTAACAGATTCTTTTCTAATAATCTGGAGACAGATTCTTTAAAAAACCAAGAAAATTGTATTAACTTGAAATGCAATCGACTCCAGTTGCTTCAGTTTAGAAAATTGGAACACCCAGCCGTGTAACTTAGACCTTTGTGCTGATTTGTTAGATTTAAATATTACAAAGAAAAATGATAATTTCATAACCCACTTAATTCTGACTGACTAGAGCATAGTTTCTATATTAGAAAGACTTATTGAGAATGTAAAAATGCTGTGTGTTGTTTCTTCTTCTCTGTTAATGTGTCTGTAAAAATGGTGTGATACCAGAAGGGAAGGAGAATTAAAATCAACATCAGCCCAAGACTGATTTCTATGAAATGGAAGGCAGACATTTATTAACTCTCCAAGCTTTTTAGCAATTCTGACACCAACTGTCACTTCCATGGTATTCTCTGTTTTTCTTCTGTGATCAATAATCTGTGGCTACATGCAATTTACAGACCAAATTTACACTGAAGTGTCTTATAAAGGAAGAAAGGGGTACTATATGCAGGATCAGGACTACTAAGCTACAATTCAGGAGTAGGATCAGGAAGCATTTAGATACTGTCTCCTTTCTTCAGGGCAGGACAGCTCTTTTCGTTCTTCCCAGTAGAACAGGCCTCTTCTTGGCTCCCTTAGGACAGGTCTCCTTTCAGCCCCATGAAGACAGATCCTTTCACTTGTCACTACCGACTCTGGTACAGGAACCTGGTACACCAGCTTTGTCTCTGGGCAACTTCTAGACCTGCTGCTACCTTTATAGTTAAAATCTTTGACACATGTTACAGGTCTTTCTGGAGTTTTCTTGTCTCTTATCTCTCTTTTGTTGTTTTTCTTACTTCTGCTTTTGTCTGCTGCTTCTCTATTTCTTTCTGTCTTAAAAAGCTTCTTTGGAATTGGTTGCTTACAGATACAACCTCTTGTCAATTTCAAAGTATGGCCTCTCCCAGCAGGGATCATAAACTGACCAAGCTTTTCTTAGTAGGTTACAGACATTTCATTTGCATAGTAGGCTAAGTCATCTCATTTACATAGAACAAACTCATTACATTTGCATAGTATATTGACCAGTCACTGCAAGGTGCATACCAATCACAGGCTGTATCCCAGTACCATGCAAAATGTATCAAAATAATTCATTTCACCAGTTATCCAAAGAACTGCTTCCTTTACTGTGTGCATTAACCCACTATGGGGTACCTATAAGAGCTTGAAGCATTCACTGTTATAGACATTCACATTTCCATTTCCTCTCTCAAAAAAATATGAGTCTTGAAATCAAACCACCATTTATTTCTGCCTGTTGTTGTTGTTGTTGTTGTTATGTGCCGTGGAGTCGGTTCCAACTCATAGCGACCCTGTACAGGGTTTCTGAGTCTGTAAATCTTTATGGGAGCAGAACGCCTCATCTTTCTCCCATAGAGCGGCTGGTAGTTTCGAACTGCTGACCTTAAGGTTCGCAGCCCAATTCGTGACCACTACACTACCAGAACCTGTTGTTGTTAAGTGCCATCAAGTCAGTTCCGACTCATAGTAACCCTGTATAGGGTTTCTGAGGGGCAGCTGGGGAGTTTGAACTGTTGATCTTGTGATTCACAGTCCAGTGTTTATCCTACAGTGCCACACCTGGAGTCCATATTTCTGCCTAGTGCTTACTTTATTTGAAAACGGTAAAATCTGGAGCCTGAAATGCATCTTTCTGACATGAATTTTTCCATTAGCAAATGGTATAATACACCCCCTTCTCCATGCCTGGTGGTTGCAACAGTTAAATGCTTAGCTGATAACTGAGTGGTTGATGATTCAAACCAACTCCACTGCTCTGCAGGAGAAAGACCAGGCAATCTGCTTCTGTAAAGACCTCTACTCCCTAGAAAAACTTATGGAACAATTTTTACTCTGTCACATGTGGCTGCTGTGAGTTGAAAATTGCTTCAACACCACCATCCCGTAGTGTGAGTTTAAAATCATGTCAAGTACATTTCATTTGTTGTACTCAGGGACATTAATTCTAGCTGAGATTCATATTATTCTTACTGCATTAATATTGTACTTTAGGTCTCAAGTTCCATCCTTCTGCATATTGAAACATTATCCCTACTGATAAACAATAAAATAATCAAAACACTAACTGAATCACCCCCTTCCATGTTAAGTCCTTTTCTATAGGAGCAAAGTTCTGTGAGCAACCAAATAACTCCCATTCTCCTATGCCTATTCCTCCCCTCCTCCTTTCCATGGTTCATGGTAAATTTTAATTTGTGCTTAATTTTTGTATGAAAAAAAGAAGTAATAGTATCTCTATCACTAATATTCTCCAACAGATATTTCAAATGAACAAAATTATCTAGTCATCTTAATTATTATGATTTATTCCTGAAAAAAAAAACATAGTTTTTCATACTTGCCTTATTCCAATACCCACTTTTTCATGATATGTACTGATTTCTTAAAAAGTATTTTTCCCTTTACTGAAAACTGAATGCACAGAGGGGAAAATATTAAATTATTCCATCTTTCATACCATCAAAGAAATACTTTTTTTTCCCCAAGTTTGATGATTCACAGTAGTAATTCATACTACTCAGAATTCATATTCCCTCCTATTCAGAACCCCTGCCTGCTCACCTGAGATTAAAATTAGGTTAGTTTCTTATGAAATTATTTGAACATTTTCTTTACCTTTCAAGGTTTTTCTACCCCTCTCATAATCTTTAAATTTTGCTTTTGGTATTTTTTGTTGTTGATATATATTTTTTTACATATATGGAAGAAAATGTCTGTGTTGCACTGTAGTTAAGGCTGTCGAGTTGATTCCAACTCACAGTGACCCTGTATAGGGTTTCCAAGGTCTTTATAGTGTCTAATGCCTCAAATTTGTTCTTGAGATGATCTCTAAATTCAGATGGGATATTGTTAAGGTCATATTTGGGTCTTGTGGACTTGTTTAAATTTTCTTCAGTTTCAGCTTGAACTTGCCTTGGCCTTGATTTGGTTGATAATATGGAGGCTTCCACTATCCCTTTCCACACATGTAAAAATTTGATTTCTATGTATTCCACATGGCGAAGTCCATGTGTATAATCAGCTGTTATGTTATTCCAAAAAGGTATCTGCAATGAAGAAGTCATTGGTCTTGCAAAATTTTATCATGCCATGCCAAGCATCATTTCTATCGCCAAGGCCATATTTTCTAACTAGTGATCCTTTTTGTTTCCAACCTTTGCATTCCAATCTCCAGTAATTATCAATACATATTGATTGCATGTTTGATCAATTTCAGACTGAAACAGTTGATAGCATTCTTCAATTTCATCATCGCTTGCTTTAATGGTTGGTGCATGATTTGAATAATAGCTGTTTTAACTGGTCTTCCTTGTAGGTATATGGATATTATCCTATCACAGATGCATTATATGTCAAGACATATCTTGAAATGCTCTTTTTGATGATGAATGTTATGCTATTCTTCTTCATTTGTCATTCATGACATAGTAAACCAAGTGATTGCCAGATTCAAAATGGCCTGTCCATTTTAACTCACTAATGCCTAAGATATAAATTTTTATGTGTTTCATTTCATTTTTGAAAACTTTAAATTTTCCTAGTTCATACTTCCTACATTCCATGTTCCAATTGTTAATGGATGTTTGTAGCTGTTTCTCCTCATTTTGAGTTGTGCCCCATCAGCAAATGAAGATCCTGAAAGCTTTACTTCATTTGTGTCATAATGGTCAACTCTACTTTACTATTTATAAGATTTTCAATGGTTAAATATTCAGAAGTAGTTTGCCTTTCCTTCTTCCAAGTCTGTGTTAGACTGGACACTCACCTTCGGTGACCCTGCCAGCATTCAAAACAGTGGTGACATAGCTTCCAAAATCACAGCACCACACAAGCCACCACAGGGTGACAAACTGACAGTCGTGTGGTGACAGGCCATCAGAATGTTAAATGCTGTCAAATTGGTTCCTACTCAGCAACGGTGGATAGGGTTTCCAATGCTGTAAATTTTTGCAGAAGCAGATAGCCTCATCTTTCTTCCATGGAGTAACTAGGGGGCTCAAGTCACTGATCTTGTAGTTTGAAGTTTAGGGCTTATGTTATAGAGCCCCACACTCCCCCAAAAGCCTTTGTTTCCAAATATGTATTTAATCATATGTAATTATTTCAATTGATCTTTCAAGATTTCACAAAGGCTGCAAAGCTCTATATCCCAGTCTCTGTCTACACATTTGTATGCCACATACAAAGTGCTTTTTTACTTCTTACACTGGTCCATCTCTTCTACCACGTTGCTGTGCTTAGAAGTTTTTTACTGTGTCCAGAATGTCTCTCCCCAAATCAAAAAGCCAGACTCTTTCTGTATTCCTAACAGCAGTTGTTGTTGTTAAGTGCTGTACAGTCAGTTATAACTCAGAGTGACCCTGTGTAGGGTTTCCAAGGAGCAACTGGTAGATTTGAACCACTAACTTTATGGTTGGCAACCAATGCTTATCCTACAGTGTCATACTATGACTCCATATATCAAATATGTGGCATGGCTTTTTCCAATATATTATAATAACTTGTTTGTCTTTTAATAGACTTATATTCTTTTAACACATTTATATTCTTCATTTTAGATTGAGTTGGCAATGTCTTATTCTTATGTGTATATTATGCAGTGCTGAACAAGTATCTTAGGTAATAAAATTCCTCAATAAATATTTGCTGATTTTAACTGAGATAGATTTAGTACATTTCTACCTCAACATGGGAATAAGATTCTGATTTATAATTAGAATCAGTAACAAAATATTTCAACAAGCCTTGCTGAAAGTTATACATTTCATTAAGTGTAGGGCAGTTAGGCAGTCACTAAATATTACTTTACTTTTTTTTTTTTCTATAGTAAAGAGTCTATGTTTCATTTAATGATAAGGATCAAAAACAGAAGAACCTATTAGCAGTAATAGTTCCTATCGCTGTGAATGAAAATGCTTAACTCTTAATAAGAGACAGGTCAGGATAAAATCACATAAAAAGAAATGACATTTGAAAACTACTTTTTCCCTAGATCTGGCCAAAGTCAGAAAAAAGAAGACTGTAGAGTACCCGTATTGCAGAAAATGAAAAGGATAATTAAATTAATAACAAAATATAAAAAGATGAATTTTATTTGTAAAGAAAGAGAGTGATGCAAATTTACCACATAGCAAGAAGAAAGGAGTTTTTTTCATGAGACTGATTTCTGAGCTCTTCAAATTATATGATTTTCTTGTACCCCAAATCTGATGAACATATATTAAGCCTGAGTTCTGTCAAAACCATTTAACAAAATATGGTTATTCACAATCAACTCACCTGATCTCATACTGTGTATACAGGGATTGTCTAGGAAGAGCCATTTTTAGAAAAGTAGGGATTTTGCTACCAATGATTAGAGAAAATGGTGTCAAGACAGGAAGTCAGTGCAAACAGCCTGTATATAGCATTGATTTTCCACTTCATCAACATCACCATTACTTCCATTGCAAATGCATCCTATAGGACATCTGTACAATGTGCTAAATGAAATTTCACCTCCCAGGAGGACTAAATTAGCTTATGCAACTTTTCCATACAAGGTAAAAATATTATAGCTTCCAATGAATACTTGGAAAAACATATTTTGATTTGTTAACTAACTTTGAGAATCTAAATTGTTCACAAATGGAAATTAATTATATACTGATTTATGTTAGTTTGGGTAAATTAAAAAAAAATTATTATATCATCACTTTCTCAACAGAAAAATAAATCTATGAAAAGTGCATATTAAGGCAAAAAAGTAGAAAGAAGCCAATAATAATTATAGAAAACAAATGCAGACTGTTAAATTCTGAACATTTGGTGAATTCAGATATGAAATATTATAGTTGTTTTCTTTCTTTGGTTTGTTTCGGAGAGGCAAATTAAATATAGTTATTTACAAGACAGGTTATGTGCATAGATTTTTAAAAAAGGACAGTGTAAAGAAGTGTAATTTGTCTTGGTACATATTGTGAAAACCTCTCTTGTGGATTTAGATCCATTATCAGCTTGCATACAATTACTCATTTAGACCTTACAATAATTTGTGAATGAGTACCATTGTTATTTATCAGGAGGACCAGTACAGTGAAAAAGAGGGAGACTCTTAACAACATAGACTGACACAGTGTCTGCAACAATAGTCTCAAACATAGCAATGATGGTGAGGATGGTGCAGGGCGGGGCGGCCATTTGTGTTGTTTTATATAAGGTCTCATTGAGTCAGAGAAAGTTCAAGGACACCTAACAACAACAAAGATATAGAGAATTTAATTAACTTACTTGTTCAATGTCACACATTTGGTAATTGCAGAAGTAGCGTTCAAATCCTGGACTGTATAACTCTCAGATTTATATTAAAGTTTTGAATATTGAACAGTAAGAAGTTTTATTGCATATTCTTTGTTAAATGCATCAAGATTAATCATACGTATGCAAAAGCTAGACAATGGTTAAAGAAGACCAAGCAAGAATTGGTGCAGTTAAATTATGGTGTTGGTGAAGAATATTAAATATGCCATAATCTGCCAAAACAAATCTGCACTGGAAAAAGTATAGCCAGAATGTTCCTTAGACGCAAGGATGGTGAGAACTGGTCTCACTACTTTGAATATTTCTTCAAGAGGGACCTGTCCTTGGAGAAGTTCATCATGCTTCAGTGGAAAAAAAGACCCTCAATGAGATTGATTGACACAGTGGCTATAATGATGAACTCAAATATAGCAACAATTGTGAGGATGGTGCAAGACCTGGCAATGTTTCATTCTATTGTACATAGATAGGGTCATTACAAGTTTAACCGACTTGACTGCACCTAACGACAACAATCATAATATTAAGGTTAGGCTGAAATGGGAAGAGCCTGAATCAGTGAACACAGGTCAGATGGTTTTGCATTTTTCCAGTCAACAGATAATTAATAATTACTTTTAGAAATGGAGTCCTGGTTTGGAGCTATATGATAAGCACTGGACTGCTAACTACTGGCAGGCTAAAACCCACCAGCCATTACTCAGAAATCCCATTCAGGGTCATTATAAATTGGTACTGATTCAACAGCACTTAACAATAGCAACAGTTTTGTAATAGGGGAAATTGACAAAATTTTGTTAAATTCCATGTAATTATTGGGAGAAACTTAACATCTCTAAGAGTCAATCTTTACAGCAATATGTCATCTGTATTTACATTATTTTTGTAGTTATAGCTGTCTTGTCGGTTCCAAGTCATAATGACCTTGAATAGGGTTTCTGAGGAACATCTGGGGATTTCAACCAGTGACCTTACAGGTAGCAGCAGTGCAATGCCTATTCTATAGCATCACACCAGGACTCCAAACTTACATAAAGGCAATAAATATCAAAATTATTCATAAAAATGAAAACTGAAATTATCATCAATATTTGTACATGTAAACTATTATTCATACAGCCTGGGCACTGCTCCCATAGAGATTTGTTGTTGTTGTTATTAAGTGACATCAAATTGGTTCCAACCCATAGCAACCCTGTATAGGGTTTGCGAGGAGCAACTGGTGAGCTTGAATCACCAACCTTGTGGTTCAAGCAGCAGCGTCACACCAGGACTCCCCATAGAGATTTAAAGTCTTGGAAACCCTATAGAGATCACTATGTGTCAGAACTGACTCCGCAGCACATAACAATAACAAATAATATTCTAGGTGGTGATGTGGATTCATGTTCTACCTCCACCATATTTACCTTATGTTTGATAATGAACTAATTATTCCATTTCACTGTACCTTCTCTATAAGATAGAATCATAGTAGGGCCTATGATTGAGGATTCATGATACTATCAATATATGTATGGTACATTGTGTACCTTACCTGATACACATTGTTGTTGTTAGGTACTATTGAATTGGTTCACTCTTAGCCCTCTTATGCACAACAGAAGGAAACACTGCCCAGTCCTATGACATGCTCCCAATCATTGTTAAGCTTGAGCCTATTGCTGCTGCCACTGTGCCAGTTGGGGTCTTCCTTTTTCACTGACCCTTTAACTCATCTACCATGATGTCGTTCTCCAGGGACTGGTCCCTCTTAATAATTTGTCCGAAGTATGAGAGATGAAGTCTCATCACCCTAGCTTCTAAGAAACATTCTGGCTGTATTTTTTCCAACACAGATGTTTGTTCTTCTAGAGAAGCTGTAATAATTAGTTCATTAGAAAACATAAGTAAATGGCTGAGCTAGGATATGAACCCATATCCCCACCGATAGTGCTGCTGGAGAATAGTATTAGAAGTACCAGGGTCTTTTTTTTTTTTAACTTTTTATTCATTTTGTTGTGCTTGTTGATAATATTCACAACAAAACAAAACATTTATCAGTTTCTTCATGAATTCTGATGTGGTGCTGTAGGATAAGCACTGGACTACTAACTACAAACTAACTAACGGCATGGTTGGTGGTTTGAAACTACCAGCCACACCTTGGAAACCATATACAGGGTCACTTTGAGTCAGAACCATCTCAGTAGCGCTTAACAGCGACAACAACTTGTACAAATTCAGCGGCATTGATTACATTCTTCAAGTGTATAACCATTCTCACACCCTTTTTTTCTTTTTCCACCCCCATTAATAGAGTTTTAGTTCTTCCCCCACCATCAACATAAATTCACTGCTGCCTAAGTTTCCTAGCTTCTAGATTCATGGCAAAGAAGGCAGCTGTTGATAGAGGTAAGTGGACATACATTCCATTTCCTTGTATTACTGATTCTCCTTCTCCTTCTATTGCTGCAGATGAATAGAGACCACTTTTTATGCCTTAAATGACCATTTACAAGGGTTGTTTTTTTTTGTTGTTTTTTTTTAACAATATGATTTTTAAATTGCATCTTGTTTAATTTTTATCCCATCCTTCTAGCTTACCTTTTTTATTTTATTTTATTTTATTTTACTTATTTAAAGTTTTTATTGAGAACGGAGTGATAGCTTACATGAGAGAACATCGGCTTTGCACCATCGTTTCATTGCAATGATTACAATCTCCCCCATGTTTCATTAAACAGTATTTACTTCCATTTCCTGTTTTTTGTTTTGTTTTGTTTTGTTGGGTTTTGTGTGTTTGTTTGTTTGTTTGTTTGTTTTTGCGGGGGGAGGGGGGAAATACACAGAAACACTCGTGAATACATAATAATTTAAACATCCAAAGGGCACATTTTGCAAGCCTGCCTCCTGGCCACCAACACCCAGTCCCTCT
>NW_006408571.1:586334-595420 GCF_000296735.1 Chrysochloris asiatica
TGTTTTCCAGAGTGGTTGGACCATTTTGCATTCCTGCTAGCAATGTAAGAGGGTCCCAGTCTCTCCACATCCTCTCCACCATTAATTGTTTTCTCCTTTTTTGAACTTTGTTGTTATTGCTGGTATGAGCTGATATCACATTGTTGTTTTGATTTGCACTTCTTTAGCATAGTGGTTATAAATTGGTCTGCAAACCGCAAGTTCAGCTGTTCGAAAATACCAGCTGTTCCATGGAAGAAAGATAAGGCTTTCTGCTCCCATAAAGATTTACAGCCTCAGAAACCCTGTACAGGGTCACTATGAATTAGAACCAACTCCATGGCACATAACCACCATCAATGGCTAATAATGATCGTGAACATTTCTTCATATGTTTGTTGGCTGCCTGAATCTCTTCCTTGGTGAAGTGTCTGTTCATATCCTGTGCCCAAATTTTAATTGGGTTATTAATCTTTTTCTTGTAGAGGTGTTGTAGTTTCCTATAAATTTTGGAAATTTGTCCCTTGTCTGAAATGTCATTGCAAAAGATTTTTTTTCCATTCTGTGGGCTCCCTTTTTCCACTTTGGTGAAATACTTTGATGCACCTAAGTTTCTAATTTTTAGAATGTCTCAATCATCTAGTTTGTCTTCTTTTGTTTGTAAAATTTTCACAATATTTGGTAGTCTGTATGTGCCCTGTATCAGAGCCCATACATTTGTCCCTATTTTTTAATTGATGACCTTTATAATTCTGAGATTAAATTTAGGTCTTTAATCCCTGGTGAGTTGGTTTTGTATATGGCATGAAGTAAAGGTGTTGTTTCAATATTTTGCCTATTGGTTTCCAGTTCTGCCAGCATCATCTATTGAAGAGACTATGTCTTCCCCATTCAATGTACTTTGTACCATGGTCTTTTTTCTGACCCTTGACTTTACCACTCATGATGTCCTTCTCCAAGGACTGATACCTCCTGAAAATATGTGTAAGGATGGAGGGCAAAGCTTGATGGAGGATCAGGGAGAAGTGCAGTGAGGACTTCCATCAGCAATAATACAGAATACTGGACAATAATTCAGGGCTCTGAATTATTGGATACTAGACATTTCTACTCCCGTAAAGATTTACACCCTCGGAAACCCTATACAGGATCGCTATGGGTTGGAACCGACTCGATGGCACATAACAACAACAACAACAAGACAATAATCCCAGAGCTCTGAATGACATATAAAATAATATTTAGAAAATTGAAGACTTACAGCCAATGGAATTCGTAGCAGAAGCAAGAAATCTGGAGCTTTCTGATAGGCTGGACTCAGTGGCACCCAGAGCAGCCATCTTGGGCAAGATGGATCAGAGCCACTGCTGATGCATCATATATCCTCAGAAATAAAGGTGTGGACATTATCTCTCTCTCTCTCTCTTTCTTTTCCCCCCTTTTCTCTGTTCATTGGACTCGCCCTGTCTACACACCACCATTCTGGTGACTAGATAGGGTACCTGAGATAGACAGGTCTGGTGAAAAGAGATGGGGATAAGATACTTATGATTCAATAGTGAGTAATTGTTATCATGACTAATTGCAACTGTCACAATTGTAAAGGTAGAAGCTTTGTGACAAAAATGGGGAAGTAGTTGATCTTACTGTCCAGAAACAGAGAACCCTAGTACCATCAAGGGAGAAGAGCACAAGCAGAATGTGGGACCCTATCCAGAGAAGCAGCGACACCAGAGATGGAGGCAGAGACGGGGACATTGAGAGAGGGAGCAGCTGAGGACTCTAGCTTTATGGAAAGAGAGGGACTGAGAACTGGCAGCCAGGAGGCAGACTTGCAGAATGTGCCCTTTGTTGTTGTAAATTATTATATATACCTGAGTATTTAAAAAAATAAAAGAGGTAAAATGAATGGAGAAATACTGTTAACTGATGCTACATGGAGGGTATTATAATCACTGTAATGAAACAAAGGAGCTCTGGTAGCGTAGTGGTTACGAATCTGGCTGTGAACTGCAAGGTCAACAGTTTGAAACTACCAGTTGTTCCGAGGAGGGAAAGAGGAAGTTTTTCTGCTCCCGTAAAGATTTACAGCCTCAGAAACCTATACAGGGTCACTATGAGTCAGAACCAACTCCACGGCACATAACCACCAATGAAACAAAGTGTATGAGTTGTTGAATGTAAAACTGATGGTCTACCCTGGAAACTTTCACTCAATTCACAATAAAAACTTTAAATGACAATAATAATTTTAAAAATATGTCCAAAGTATGAGGGACAAAATCTCACCATCCTGACTTTCAAGGAGCCTTCCAGTTGTATCTCTTCCAACATAGATTTGTTTGTTCTTCTAGCAGTGTATGGTATTTTAATACCCTTCTCCAACACCATAACTCAAATACATGAATTTGTCTATATTCTTCCTTATTCATTGTCCAACTTTCAAATGCCTATGAAGCTAATGAAAATACCATGTCTTGGGTTAGGCACTTCTTAGTCCTCAAAATGATCTTTGTTCTTAAATACTTTAAAGAGGTCTCAGAATTGCCTAATGCATCACATTTTTTGATTTCTTGATTGCTACTTTCATGAGCGTTCTTAGTTGATCCAAGCAAAATGAAGTCTTTGACAACTTCCACTCTTCTTTGTTTATCATGTTGATATTTATTTGTCCAATGGTGAGGAATTGTGCTTTCATGACATTGAAGTGCAATACATACTGAAGGCTGTGGTCTTTGATCTTCATCAGTTAGTAATTCATCCTTTTCACTTTCAACAGGCAAGTTGATGCACATAGTAAGCAAGTACACATAGTAAGTCAATAAATATCATCATTATTATTACTACTAATGTGATAATTAATAGTTAAAAATATTTTTTGTTGTTTAACAGTCTTTGTTATTCTTGTTAAGTGTCATAAGTCTGACTCATAGCAACCATGCAAGGGTTTCCAAGGCTTTAAATCTTTGCAGGAACAGAAAACCTTATAATTCTCCCATGGAGTGCCTGGTGGGCTCAAACCATGGACTTTGTGGTTTGCAGTCTAGTGCTTATTATAAAGAACTATGGTCTATCATGTCCACATGGATTACTTTACCTGAATACATACATAAATTAAATAAGATATTTTCACTGGTATCATAGCCTTTAAAAATATCCATGAAGATCTCCAGAGGTAACAATGCATTCTATAATTAACTTATTTTGTTTCTCATTACACAAATAGAAAAACATTGATATATGAGAGTCAGTAAAAAATTTTACTACTAGGGTTCCAGTCCCTAAATGAATCGGTTAATTCTATATAAAATATGGTTGAATATGTCTCAGAGATCAGTGGATGACTTCAGATGAGTTATCTGAAGGTAATATATATTTGTTTTTGTTTCATTAGGGTGCTTAAAAAAAGTACTGTCAAAATAGTAACGTCTAAGGGGATCTGATGATGCCATCAAATGCAAGACAGAGAGGTCAACTCAGAAGCTGACAGCAGCTCATTATAGGGACTTCCCAAAGAGGAATCTTGAAAGATTTTCTTGACTCATACATGTTGATTACAGAGGCTTATGGGGATGTAGTCTCAAGAAACTTGCAAAACACATTGGTGAGAAAAATCTAGGAAAGTCAGGCTGAGGAACTTTATTTTTGCCATGAAAATGCACCTGCTCATTCTTCAAGGGGAGCAAGCAAGGACAGTCCTGTAAGAATTTTCTTGAGAAATCTTACCCCATACATCTTATAGCCCTAATTATCCCCCTTCAGAATTCATTTTAGTACAAAAGCTCAAACATTTACAAGAAACACAATTTGAGTTCCTCAAGGGTATCTATCTGTCATTTTGACATGGTGTAAATCTAAGATTGTGGAATTCTTCAGGGTAGGCTTATAGAAATAGAAACATCATCATCAAAACATATAACTATATCAGAAAGCAATTGCTTGGGTCCTCTATCAACACCCAAGGAAGCAGCAGTCATGAAATCAAATGACGTATTACATTACATTAGGAAAATCTACTGCATCAGACCTTTTTAAATTGTTCAAGAACAAGGATGTCAGTTTGAGGACTAAGGTGCACCTGACCCAAGCCATGGTATTTTCAATAGCTTCATATACATGTGAAGCCAGAGTGCTCCTTGAAAGCTAGGATGGCCAAACTTCATCTCTCATACTTCAGACAAATTATCAGGTGTGACCTGTTCTTGGAGAAGGACAAAGTGGAGCGCCAGCTAAAAAGAGGAAGACACCCAATGAGATGGATTGGTACAATAGTAGCAGCAATGGCATCCAGCTTAACAACGATTGTAATGATGTCACGGGACTGGCCAGTTTTTCATTCTGTTGTGCCGCTCCTATGAGTCAGACATGATTCAACAGCACCTAACAACAGCAATGATTTTGTAGCAATATTTTTGTACTTACCCTCATATTGTCTTTTAAGTGCCATTGAATTGGTTCCTACTGATAGCAGCCTTGTATCCATTTCTAAGGAACAGTTGGTGGGTTTTAACCACCAATCTTGCAGTTAGCAGTCCAATTTTAATCCCACAGCACATGTATTCAGAATAAACTGTACGCAGTTCTTGCTGAGCAACAATAAGTATTTATTATCCAGTTATTTTAAGTGTTACTTTTCCCAAATAAGAGTACTTCTGATATGTCACAATTTGATTTAAAGGTGCAATGACCTTTTTTTTTTTTTTTCTTTCAATGAAATTGTTGAATAATCCAATAGGGAAGAAGTTTCCCTTGACAGATATTTATCATAGGAAAAAAATGCTGAAACTACAAAGTATTTTAAAACGTTACCATGTGAATATTACTTCAGTGCATATATTTCTAGTGTAATGGCATTTACCATCTGGCATTCTTACAAAGAAGTCTTCTTTCTTTACACACAGTACATCTTTTTGCCTACCTTTCTCAGTTTGTATCTATTTATAATTAATCTCTAGGTTTATGAAATAGGCCTCTCCTGTATGTTCTCTTAGCTAAGGAAACAAGTACTCAGGAGTGCAACATCATAGGCAGGGAACAAAGGATTCACATTCCACTCTCAACGTTAGAGAGCACTGATGTGATTCTCAGGAGCCAAGCTTCTTAGCAATGAAACGAAAGATTTACAGCCCTCCGGCTTTCTCAGCTACCAAAGCTCTTGAAGGCTTTCAAGAGCTGACCTTCTTAGCAAAGGGCTGGATTCTTTTAATGCACTCACCTTCAAAAGGTAGCATACCTGTTTTTTTCCAGCCTGATGTGGATGCTATTAAAAGGGAGTTTCCATGGATACGGACATCAGTGGGAATGAAACAGGATTGTCCTCTTTTCAGACTCATTGTTGCCCCAAATATACCTGAAACGTAGATCATACCTCTTCTTTCTTTTTTCTGTACCATTCTAATGCCTAGCTTCTTATTTATGAAACACTATATATAGTAAGTATTTAATTCCTTTCTGGATGTGTAGGTTCAAACACCAAGGTATTTATGAGAGAGTTGCAATGTGCATAAAGAATTGGTCAGTTAACTATTAAAGAGTCTAATGAGTGTAAATTTTGTTATAGTACTGTTTTGTATGACATAGGCGAATACAGATAAATAAATAGTATCCATTTAAGTGGTACAGAAGTTGTCAAATTTAGAACCCTTAAATAATGTGAATTTATATCAAAGTAGTGCTAGAAAGAGCTCTTGCTTTTGCGGTCTCTCTGCCTCCCATCTATTTTGAGAAACTTAATTCTAAGAATCCATTGTGCCCTTATATTAACATAACTCTGGAACGTTATGATGAAAATATGTCAAATTATTTTTGCCAAGACCTAAATGAGGCCATCTAAAATGATCTCTTGATCATTTATTATGTGTTAGCAAATAGCATTGGGACTGAGGTTTCTACACAGAAGAGGATATTGACTTTCTGTGGAGATCTCATTAAAAAGTTGTACTACTACCTCTTCATGGAGATACAAGATTTTGCTATTAAATACCCTCATCTTTGAGAAAACACGGATGAAATACTCATGCTGTTAATCTTAAATCTATGATGCATGAAAACCTCACATAGGAGGAAGGAAAGTCCCAAAACAAAAATTGTTGTTAAGTGCCATGGAGTCAATTCCAACCCATAGCGACCCTGTACAGGGTTTCCGAGGAGTAACTGATGAGCCCAAACTGTTTACCTTGCATAATGACTTTGTGGTCCAGCTCATTAATCCACAGTGCTACACCAGGACTCCAAACAAAAATAGAACTAGGGAAATAAGCAACAGAGTTACCTTATTCATTTAGAAAAGATCTTCAACTTGGAGAAGTTTCCAAAATTCAGGTCAGTACTACAAATTATTCAATAACACATCAATGGATGAGTGAAGAATCAATCTTGCCTTAGAGAAATTGCTGATCAGATTGACAAAAGCCTCAGTTAATTCCACTGGGTGTTAAGGAAATTTAATACAGTTAATCATATTTTGGTCCAAGAAATACAGGAGAAAAATATTTTGTCATGATATTGTATATTTTATTGTATAGTTTATTAAAAAGTAAAAATAGTTCATTTATAGAAACATTAAAATGTATTTCTAAAGTGAGATAAATTGTCTTATCTGCTAACAATGTGGGGGGTTTGCAACTAAATGTGTGTCAAATCACTATATTTCACTTGATATGATGTTTAAGAAAAAACAAGAAAAGAAATGTTCATAGTTTCTTTTACCATATACTAATAAGATCCTTTGTAAGACGTATGTCCCTTGAAATCACACTCATTGATTATTGGATTTGAATCATTAGTCTTACACAAACATCATTAATTTCCCAAAGAAATATATATGTTTGTTTCCTATTTGCTTTCACCCTACAAAGGTTAAAAATATATTTCTGTGCCAAAGAAGACTGATTGTTTTTTTTATAATGTAAAATTCAATATTCATTCCAAAACCATAATGATTAAATTATAAACAGGCTGAGAGACAAAAAAATAATGTGTTTCTGAAAGTGAGAATAAAGGAATAGTTTATGACCTTTACAGAAGACTTCTCAAAGTAGTAGTTATTCTTCATGATGAAGGCAACCAGATATTATAAACTTTACATTATTTCACATTAAATCGTGTAACACCGGTAAAGATATCCACTGTTTTTGAAAAGACCCTGTTTTTAAACCTCTATATTATTCAACCATGGAGTCCTGGTGTGGTACAGCAAGATAATGTGCTGGACTGCAAGGTCAGTTTGAACCTCAAGGTCGGTGGTCCAAACCCACCAGCCACTCCTCAGAAATCCTATACAGGGTTTCTGTGGGTCAGAACCAACTTGACAGCACTTAACAACTACAATATCATTCATCAATAGAAATTACAAAAAATCTGATTCTGAAATTACAGAAATTTTATCTTCAGATTCTAACCTTTATTTATTTCATTAAATTATTGTTAAAGATCAGTTTTCCAACCCTATTAAATGAAACACATTGAAGATAAGCAATTTTCACCACTATCATTTTCAGTTTGGAAAGGAGGTTAAAAAAAAAGACATTAATTGTGTCCTTAAATACCTACCGACTTTTAAGCCCAAAACTTGGCTATGTGGAGTAGAGGGTGAAGAACAGTTTCAGAGAAATTCATAAACGTTTCAGGTGCCATAAATGGACTTTAGGTAGCATGAGCAATTTATTAGATTTATTGCTTGTACTTACTCACATAAAAAAGTTATAAGGTATTCCACAAAAGAAGATAAAATTGAAGGTTATTGGTAGAAACCGTTATTGCTGTAAACTAGACAAACAAGGGATGTAACCCAGGTATAAAGGAGATGTTATTTTATCTTTTCTGTTGCCCAGATATGTCTCTCCTTTGAGTCATCACTGAGTATTTTCCATTGTTTTATATTTCATCCTGCTTGTGAAAACACTCTTATTGTTTAGTAAGCAGAATTAGGGTAGCTGGAGTTTATAGAGTCAATGGCTGACAAACAATAAGGTCAATGTCTGTCCCATCCTGGAAAAATTGAGGTTAGAGCAGGTGAAATTATCATTCTGTTTTGTTTTTATGGCTCTAATAGAATGTTAGAGAGTCCCTGACCTCTGCTGCCAGTCATGTCTTACTCTAATAGCAACGTGTAACCTTTGACACTCAATTAAAATGTGAAGTAAGGCAAAGAATGGGTCAATATGCATGTTTGGCCAATGTAAGCCTTTGAGATAAATTCCAATGGGCTTTCAAGGGAGCTATAACCCTTATTCATTTGGCACATAGGCATTAAAGTTATGGTCAGTAAAGCAAAAGAACATAGAAACAACAACAACAAAAATAACCTGCATCATTTATTTTCCTGCTGACCCTGAGACCTGTGCATTAAAGAATCCCAAAACATAGCAATCCACACATTTACTCTGATGACTGAAGGTGAGAATGCTATTGAAAACTGAATGGATGGGACAGAATTGTACTTTGGGCATAGAAAGCGATAAAATGAACAGTCAGATCTTTTCATTAAATGTGATTTTATTTTATAAATGTAAAATAACTTTTTGCTATTGTTCAGTTTTGACTCAGCGATACTGTGAACACAGAAGGAACCACAGCCCAATCCTGCACCATTGTCACAATTGTTATGCTTAAGTTGATGGCTGCTGTAATGGTGACAATCCATCTCATTGGAGGTCATCCTCTTTTTCAATAACAGTCCACTTTACCAAGTACAATGTCCTTCTCCAAACATTGATACCTCCTGAAAACTTGTGCAAAGAAAGAAAGACAAAGTCTTGCCATACTGGCTTCCAAGGAAGATTCTAGCTGTACTTCTTTCAAGACAGTTGTGGTTGTTCTACTGGTAGTCCATGTTACTTTCAGTATTTCTTCTCTAACTGCACAAATCAAATGCATCAATCCTGTTATATTCTTCCTTATTCATTGTTCAATTTTCACATGCACATGAAGTTATTGAAAATACCATGACTAGGGTCAGGCACACCCTAGTACTCAAAGTGATAACTTTGCTCTTGAGCACTTTAAAAGAGGTCTTGTACAGCAGATTTGCCTAAAACAATATGTCCTTTCATTTCTCGGCCATTGCAGCAGTGTTGATTGTAGATCCAAGCAAAATGAAGTCTTTG
>NW_006408571.1:595520-596176 GCF_000296735.1 Chrysochloris asiatica
TTTCTATCCCACTCAAGTGTCTATTTTATAATAGTAGGCAAAGGAAACCAATATTCATAAGACAGTCAAACATCTTAACATAATTTCCCCTCTTCAGACTATGCCTCAATATCTGTATCACAAAGCCCTGTTGTTCCAAGGTTGAACATACATCACTATTTACCTCTATCCCATTTAGCCCATACAAGCCTCTATCAGGGTTCCCTATCTTCCTTGTTCTTCCACCCTCCTCCCTTTCTTGTGTATTGTTCTCCCCAACACGCAAACTATGATGTGTCTACTCACTAACCTGTGCTCTACCATCCCCTCCTTCCAACCCCTAGTCCTGCACCATACTCCCACCAGTAACCAACAAAGAATTTTTTCTCCCTTTTATTATGGGTATCTTTTCTTAAGCTTTTCCAATAATTGTCTTAACCTGTATTTGACCTTTTGTGACTGACTTATTTCACTCAGCATAATGTCCTCAAGGTTCATCCATGTAATGTAGTGGCTTGCAGCTTCCTTGTTATTCTTCAATGTAGCATAATATTCCAATGTATGTATGTACCAAAGTTTGTTTATCCATTCTTCCATTGATGGGCACTTATGCTCTCTCCATCTTTTTGCTATTGTGAATAGTGCTGCTAGAAACATTGGTGTGTATATACCTACTC
>NW_006408571.1:598029-599760 GCF_000296735.1 Chrysochloris asiatica
AAAACACTTAGGCATATATAATAATTTACACCACCAAAGGGCATATTCTACAAGCCTGCCTCCTGGCTGACAGTTCTCAGTCTCTCTTTTCCCATGAATCTAGAGTCCTCAGCTGCTCCCTCTCTCCATGTCCCTATCTCTGCCTCCATCTCTGGTATCACTGCTTCTCTGGATAGGGTCCTGTATTCCATTTGTGCTCTTCTCCCTTGGTGGTCTTAGAGTCCTCTGTTCCTGTACTGTAAGATTAACTACTCTCCCTGTTTTTGTTATAAATCTTCTACCTTTACAGTTGTGATAGTTGCAATTAGTCAATTACTCAGTATTGAATCATAAGAATTTTATCTCCATCTCTTTTCACCAGACCCATATACACAAAATGAAAACTATTCAGTGGGTACACTATCTTCCCCCTCACACTCTTAAACTAAACTCCCTCTTGAAAATTTGTAAGCCAGTCACTTCCTGCCTTTACCACCTCTTCATTTTAGGAAGCCAGTGTCTAGGTTGCCTGTTCCTATCTAACTCTGTATACTTAGAGGATAGCACTGATACTTGATGTGAAGACTCCTTTCCTCTGTTGGTATTTTGAGCTACTACATCCATGAGTATAGGTCAAGTTCACCAAATTGTAGCAATTTACCTTCATTTCCTTTATCATATATATATAATCATCCTGTAGTCAAGTTCTGATTATCACGCCATCAAGGCTAGGTCAAATGGGTACTATCTGCAAGTTTGTGTGTTCTTGTGCATCTCCCCTCACTTCATATCAGCTGGGTACTTCACTCTCATCTCTAACCTTCCATGGCTATGTCTTTGTTCATGGGCTCAGGTGTCCCCAATTCTCACCACACTTTGGACCAACCAGCCCTTCCTATTCTCTCTCTCATCTCTAGGTCAATGGGAGTCTACAGAGTGTGGTTAAACTCAGCCCATTTCTTCATTGCTGCCTTTTCCCCCTCTTCCACTCACACATAGACCAATGTGGCTGCTAGCAAACTTACATGCCTCCTCATGTGTTCCCTTTGAATTTCAGTCTTAGAAGGGGGTTTGTCCTGAAGGAACTTGATTTTTTGCCTTGATGGTTTTCCAGCAAACAACTTACTTATTCTTGTAGTAGCCAATCATTATTTTGACTTTTTCCTCTTGATCTTTATTTGAAGATTTATCTTCTGTTGCTCTAGCTGTTCCAGACTGGTCTACTTATCCTTTCTAGTGGGAATGTCCCACTTCAGAAGGTTCTGGATGGGGCTCAGAATTCCACCTAAGGTCCTATACACTGCAAAGTCTCCACAAGAGGCCTACATCAGTGGACAAGTTCTAGAACCCCTTTTGGGTATTCCAATAAGTTATAGGCTGAATACGGGCTTACAAGCTTTCTGTAATCATGTTTCCTGACATTCCTTTCTATCCCACTCAAGTGTCTATTTTACAATAGTAGGCAAGGGAAACCAATATTCAAAAGACAGTTAAGCATCTTAGTATTATTTCCCCTCTTCAGACTATGCCTCAATCCCTGAATCACAGAGCCCTGTTGTTCTAAGGTTGAGCATGCATCACTGTTTACCTCTGTCCCATTTAGCCCATACAAAATTGTCTCAGTGTTCCCCTATCTACGGTGTTCTTCCATCCTCTCCCCCTTCTTGTGTATTGCCCTCCCCAACTCCTGAACTATGATGTGTGTGTCCCCTACCATGTGCTCTACAGTCACGTCCTCCAAAACCACCCCCA
>NW_006408571.1:601280-603568 GCF_000296735.1 Chrysochloris asiatica
TAGATTCATATTTCATATATTCTATATCTGGATGGATGTTTTCAGCTGTTTCTTCTCATTTTGAGTTTTGCACCATCTGTAAATAAAGGTCCAAAAAGCTTTACTCCATTCATGTCATTGTGGTCAATTCTAATTTGATCAGGTAGCTCTTCCCTTGGCTTATTTGCGTGCCTTCAAACCCGAGGAACACATCTGCTAGCATTATATCTGACAGTGTTCCTCTGCTATTCATAAGTTTTCTGTAGCTAAACATTCAGAAGCAGACTACCTCTTCATCTTCCTAGTCTTTCATAGTCTGGAAGCTCAGTTGAAACTATGGGTGACTCTGTTAATATTCAAAATACTGGTGATATAGCATAACTCCCGATATTACAGAAGGATGCAAACACCACAGTACGACAAACTGACAGATGAGTGGTGGATTAAACAATGGAAACTAATATTTTTCATCTGGAGTAATAGCAGCATTATTTTTAAGATTAAAATATGTGCATGTCAGTGCTGATAATGGGATGTGGGAAGATGTTCCTATCAGAGACAAAAGGCTTGTTATGCCCATTGCCATAAGTTAATGATACCAACTCATAGCTACTCTGTAGGGGAGAGTTGAACTGCTCCATAGGGTTTGCAAGGCTGCAATCTGTATGAAGTTATCTGCCTCATTTTTCTCCCAGTGAACACCTGGTGTGTTCACACAGCTGAATTTTAGATTACCAGTTTAGTTCTCTAACCACTGTGCCAACAGGGTTCATCAATGAGTGTGTTATGTATTCACCAAAGTGTCGATCTGTGAATCACAGATGTTCTTCAAGATAAAGGGAGATAAAAGAATATCTGACACAAAATTCTATTTTACATACACCATAACTGGTCTTAGGACTGATTTGATCTATATGAAAATTTTCAATTTTCTTTTTTATTAGAAATATTCCCATGAATATACTAAACTCTCCTTTTATATTTATTATACTTATGAGTTAGATATAATAGTACCTATCTCTTCCTCTAATTTTTGTTTTTGTGGGGTTTTTTTACTAAATGAGATAGTTCTTAGCTAATTATTCAGTTATTAATAATAAATTACCTTAATAATTTATTATATGATATGTTTGTCTACGAAGAAGAGGAAGAAAAGATTTAATTTAGCATAGTAGAAGGAACTCCAGAAATAGCACAGCACCAGATGAGTTTCATGCAAAATAATCTTAAACTTAAATTTCAAATAAACTAGATGAGACTAGTTCTGGCCTACACAATCACATACACTACTACACACTAGTGGTGGTGGTGATAGCAGTATGCTGTCAAGTCAGTTTTGATTCATAGTGACCTTATATGGGGTTTCGGAAACTGTAAATCTTTACAGAAGCAGAAACAGCCTCATCTTTCTCCTTTGGAGCAGCTGGCAATTCGAACTGCTGACTTTGTGACAAACAGTTCAACACATAACTCACTATGCTACCAGGGTTCCTTTTACTAGGAGTCCTGATGTGGTGCTGTGGGCTAACGCGTCAGACTGCAAAGTAGTTTGAACTGCAAGGTTGATGGTTCAAGCTCTACAGTCACTCCTTGGAAACCCTATACAGGGTCACTATGGGTGGGAATTAACTCGATGCCACGTAACAACAACAGGAGAGAAAAAAATATTTTTTTTTTACATATTGCATATTGTTTGGCAAAATATTTAAAATTTTCACTCTTAGTTATTTCCTCTACAATGCTTGTATCAGTAGAGTTTTGCTAGTTACTTTATTTACTTTTTCAATGAGCTTGGTTTTTATGTTACTAGCTCTATTTTTTAGAATATTAATTTCTAATTCATCTCTATATCTTTTTTCAGTGATTTATGAATGATTATTTAAGATATAAAATTCAATATATACCTGTAAGATCTACTTTATAACATTAATTATTTCAGCCTTCTATACACTTACTTTTTGATTACTTAATATATCTTTGGCTTGGCAAAGAGGATGTATTAACATCTCTTATTTTTATGTTTCTGCCTATTTTTCCTCTTATCACCTATGGCTTCTGCTTTATGAGAGTTTCTGCTTTTTTATTTATGAATAAATATTCATAGCTGTCATGTCATCATTGTAAATTGTAGTCTTAAAAATTACAAACTGCCTTCGTTTGCTTGTTTAATTTTTCTATGGCTTACTCCCACTTTGACTACTAATGATGTTATATACCCCTTTCCTTCATATAAGCGATATGCCCTGACCTTCAACCTTACTGAATGACTTTGCTTACATGTGTCTCTTGTATGCAGTTGTTGTTGTTGT
>NW_006408571.1:605008-606109 GCF_000296735.1 Chrysochloris asiatica
CATATTATCAGGAGGTACCAGTCACTGGAGAAGGATATCATCTGGTAGAGTGAACAAAAAGAAGAAGACCTCCAGTGAGATGGATTGACATAGTGGAAGCAGTGGGGTTGGGTGTTGCAACGACTGTTAGTTTGGTTCAGGACCGGGCAGTGTTTCAGTTTTTGTGCACAGTGTTGCTATGAGTTGGTACCAATTCAAGGGCACCTAAAACAACAGGAAGCAAAATTAAGTCTCTGACAGTTTCAAACTTTTAACAATGCATCATGAGGATATTTATAAGTCCATTTGTGAGGATTTCTATTTTGTTTATATTGTGGTTCAACCCACACTGAAGGCGGGGTAGTTTTGATCATCATCAGGAAATATTTTAAGTCCTCTTCACTTTCAGTAAAGAGGGTTGTGTCATCTGCACATTGGAATCTGTTAATGACCCTTCATCCAATCCTGATACCGCATTTTTCTTCATATAATCCAGTTTATCGTATTATTTGCTCAGCATACATATTGAATAAATATGGTGAAATGATACAAATCTGACACACACCTTTCATGATGTTAATCATTCAGTATCACCTTGTTCTGTTCTAATGACTGATTCACTGACTGTTAATCTATGTAAAGATTCTTCATAAGAGGAATTAAGCATTCTGAAATATTCATTCTTCACATATTACTAAATTTGTTATGATTGAATGACATTGAATAGATAGATAATGTACAAGAAAACATATTTCTGCTATTCTCTGCTATCATCCAAGATTCATCTAATAGCAACAATTATATCCCTTATTCCTTGGTCTTTCCTGAATTCAGCTAGAATTTCTGGCAGTCATTGCTGATGTACTGCTCTGCCCATTATTGAATTATCTTCAACAAAAATTTACTTGCATGTGACTTTAATGACATTATTCAATGATTTCTGTATTCTGATGTGTCACCTATCTTTGGAATGGGCACAGAAATGGATCTCTTCCAATTATTTGGTCAGATAGATGTCTTTAATATTTCTTGACACAGATGAATGAGCACCCCCAGAATTTCATTGATTTGTTGAAACATTCCCATTTATATTCCATCAATTCCCAAAGCTTTGGTTTTTAC
>NW_006408571.1:608559-609528 GCF_000296735.1 Chrysochloris asiatica
TGCCACCAGGGCTCCTATTTTAAATTTATGATTACAAAAGAAGTTTTGAAATGTTTCTTATTATTCATAGTTAACATGATATATAGTTATATATATATGTAGTTGTTGTCAAGTGTCTTCAAGTTGGTTTTGACCCATAGCAACCTTGTATAGGGTTTCCAAAAGGTGGCTGGTGAACTTGAACCACCAAACTGGTGGTTCAAAGAGAGTTTACAGTCCAGCACATTATCCCACAGCACCATACCAGGACTCTAGATACAGGAATAAATATAAACATGTTAAGTGACATCAAGAGAGTTCCAAATCATAGCAACCTTGTATATGGTTTCTGAAGAGCAGCTGGTGAGCTTGAACTGACGTTGAAGTCCAGAGGATTAACCCACAGCGTCAAACTAAGAAAATGTCATTGTAATATCATTGTTTAAAAATCGCATTTGCTTGGAAAATAATTCAAGTACTCCAAAAGGAGCAGAAAAAATAAGAATAAAATATGAGAACCATATGAAACTCTATACAAAATATCCAATAGATATATAATAACATAGTAATTTTAGGAGGATATCAAAGAAACATTTGTTGTTGTTATTGTGTGCCGTGGAGTCGGTTCTGACTCATAGTGACCCTGTACAGGATTTCATAAAATTTTTAATATAAAACAAGTTCTCTTGATGTAAAGAAAGACCAAAATCATCAGGCTGAAAGAATTTCTCAAAGGCCAATCAATATTAATGAGTAAAAGATTATCACAAGAGATCCAGATTTATAAAACTTCATTATTTCAAGGGGAGGTGGAATTGTTCAGTAGGGACAGAAGAGGGATAATAAAAGGCTTATTTATGTTAGAATAAGAATAAGATTTATATTAAAAAGGATCCTTTCAAATAACAGAGCAGTAGCTTCAATGCTGGGAAGAAAAGAAATATTTTAAACCTATAATTTTATATTAAACAAATCAACAATCAAGAATAG
>NW_006408571.1:610558-612478 GCF_000296735.1 Chrysochloris asiatica
CTCAACAAAATCTTAGCCAACAGAATCCAGCAACACATCAAAAAGATAATACATCATGATCAAGTGGGATTCATATCAGGGATTCAAGGATGGTTCAACATTAGAAAAACGATCAACATTATCCACCATATAAATAAGAAAAAATAAAAGAACCGCATGATCATATTGATTGATACAGAAAAGGCATTTGACAAAATCCAACATCCATTCCTGACAAAAACACTCAACAAAATAGGAATTGAAGGGAAATCCCTCAACATAATTAAGAGCATGTTTACAAAACCAACAGCCTACATTACTCGTAATGGAGAGAAACTGAAAGCCTTCCCTCTGTGAACAGGAAGCAGACAAGGATGCCCTTTGTCACCACTCATTTAATATTGTGCTGAGAGACTTAATAAGAGGTATACTGCAAGACAGGGAAATTAAAGACATCCAAATTGGCAAAGAGGAAGTAAAATTCTCTCTATTGCAGATGATATAATCCTATACGTAGAAAACCCCAAAGGCTCAGTAAAAATCTACTAGACCTCATTGGTAGATTAAGCAAAGTGACAGGATAAAAGATAAACATACAAATATTAGTTGGATTCCTCTATACCAAAAATGAAAACATTGCAAAGGTCATGAGGAAGGAAACACCATTTACAATAGCCACCCAAAGGATGAAATACCTAGGAATAAATGTAACCAGAGAAACAAAGGACTTATACAAAGAAAACTAAAAAACACTAGTACAAGAAACCAAAAGACACCTACAAATATGGAAGAATGACTATGTTGCTAGATAGGAAGACTTAACATTTTAAAAATGTCAATACTGCCCAAAGATATTACACATATAATGCAATCTCAATCCAAAGTCAAAGAAATGGAAAAAACAATTACAAACTTTATATGGAAAGGAAAGAGACCCAGAATAAGCAAAGCACTGTTTAAGAAAATTAAGGTTGAAGGCCTCTCACTCCCCAACTTCAAAATTTACTAAATGGCCAAGTGGTGAAAACAGCTTGGTACTGGTACAATGAAACATACATAGATCAATGGAACAGAATCAAGAATCCAGAAATTAGCCCATAAACATACTGCCAACTGATTTTTGACAAAACACCTAAATATATCACATGGGGAGGTGATAGTCTCTTCAGCAGATGGTGCTGGTAGAATTGAAAAGCGATATGCAAAAGATTGAAACAAGATCTTTACCCTCACACATTATACAAAAAACAACTCAACATGGGTTAAAGACCTAAATGTGAATCCCAGAATTATGAAGGCAATCGATGAAAAAATAATGACAAATGTGAGGGCACTAATTCAGGAAATATACAGACTGTAAAACATTCTGAAAACCACACAAACAAAAATAGACAAAATAGATGAGTGGAACATACTAAAAATTAAAATCCTATGTGCATCAAAAGACTTCACCAGAAAAGTAAAAAGGGAACCCACAGGATGGGAAAAAATCTTTTGCGATGACACATCAGACAAGGGACTTATTTCTAAAATATATAGGAAACTACAACACCTCTAAAAGAAAAAGACAAATAACCCAATTTAAAAATGGGCACAGGCATGAACAGACACTTCACCAAGGAGGAGATCCGGTCAGCTAACAAACATATGAAGAATTGTTCACGATTACTAGCCTTCAGAGAGATGCAAATCAAAACAATGATGAGATATCATCTCACACCAGCAATAACAGCAAAGATCAGAAAAATAGAGGACAACAAATGCTGGCGGGGATGTGGAGAGACCAGGACAGTCTTGCATTGCTGTTGGGACTGCAAAATGGTCTAACCACTCTGGAAAGCAATATAGCACTTCCTCAAAAGGTTGGAAATAGAAATATATTATGATCCAGTGATTCCTCTACTTGGTATTTACCCACAAGAAATATGAGCCATAACACTA
>NW_006408571.1:613564-614308 GCF_000296735.1 Chrysochloris asiatica
GCAGATGATACAACTTTGCTTGCTGAAAACAAAGAGGACTTAAAATACTTCCTGATGAAGATCAAAGACCACAGTTTTCAGTATGTGTTGCATCTCAATGTAAAGAAAACAAAAATCTTCACCACTGGACCAATAAACAACATCCCTATAAATGGAGAAAATGTTTAAATTGTCAAAGACTTCATTTTGTTCAGATCAACACTCATGGAAGCAGCAATCAAGAAATGAAATATTTCTACACAGACTACCAAACACTTTGAAAATTACACAAACAAAAGTAGACAAAATAGATGAGCAGGACATACTAAAAATTAAAAACTTATGTGCATCAAAAGACTTCACCAAAAGAGTAAAAAGGGAACCCACAGAATGGACAAAAATCTTTTGCAATGACACCTCAGATAAGGGACTCATTTCTAAAATATATAGGAAACTACAACACCTCTAAAAGAAAAAGACAAATAACCCAGTTAAAAAATGGGCACAGGACATGAACAGACACTTCACCAAGGAGGAGATCCGGTCAGCCAACAAACATATGAAGCCTTCAGGGAGATGCAAATTAAAACAACAATGAGATATCATCTCACACCAGCAATGATAGCAAAGGTGAAAAAAAATAGAGAACAATAAATGCTGGTGAAGATGTGGAGAGACTGGGACCCTCCTACATTGTTGGTGGGATTGCAAAATGGTCCAACCACTCTGGAAAGCAATATGGCGCTTCCTCAGAAGGTTGGAAAT
>NW_006408571.1:614408-616091 GCF_000296735.1 Chrysochloris asiatica
CCTACCCAGAGAAGCAGTGATGCCAGGGATGGAGGCAGAGATGATGACATGGAGAGATGAAGCAGGTGGGGCTTTAGACCCAGAGAGGGAGAGGGGCTGTGTGCTGACGACCGGGGGGCGGGAGGAGGGGCTGGCTTGTAGGTATAATGTTCTCCCATGTAAACTATCACAAAATTCACAATAAAGCTTAAAAAAAAAATAAGGCCAGGGCACCCTGTGGAACAGATCATCAATTGTTCATATGCAAGGTCAGACTGAAACAGAAAAAAATAAAACAAATCCATGAGAACCAAAATATGACCTTGTACACATCCCATCTGGATTTAGAGATCATCTTAAGAACATATTGAAGCATTAGACACTAAAAAAAAGTTGTAGGATGATATCAAGAATATTATACAGGAAGATAGCAAGAGGTCATTAAGAAGACAAGAAAGAAGGAAAAGACCAAAATGGATGTTAGAACAGACTGAAACTTGCTCTCCAGTGTAGAGATATTAAAACAAATTGAAGAAATAAGGAAGTACAAGAACTGCACAGGAAATTTCAATGGTCAGCTCGAGAAGACAAAGTCAAACATTTTAAGATAATGTGCAAAGATCTGGAGTTAGAAAACCAAAAGGGAAGAACACACTCAGCACTTCTCAATCTAAGGATATTAAAGAAAAATTCAAGCACTGACTTGCAGTATTTAAGGATTATATGGGGAAATTTTTGAAAGATGCATAAAGCCTCAAAAGGAGATGGAAGAAATATACAGAATTACTGTACACTAAAGAAATGGTCGATGTCCAACCATTTCATGAGGTAGCATATGACCAAGAACTAATAACACTGAAGGAAGTCCAATGTGCATGGAAGACATTGGCAAAGAACAAGCCACCAACAATAGATAGAATACAAATTGAAATCTTTCAATTAACAGAGGCCACATTTGAAGGTATTCATTCATCTATGTCAACAAATATGGCAGGCAACTATCTGGCCAATTGACTGGAAGAGATTCATATTTGTGCCCGTTTCAAAGAGTGGTGACCCAGTGGAATGCAGAAATCATTGGATAACATCATCAATATTCCATGAGAGTAAAGTTTTAGTAAAGATAATACAAAAATGGTTGCAACAATATATTGACAGAGAATTTCCAGGGGTTCAAGCTGAATTCAGAGAAGTATATGGAATGAGGGATATCATTGTCATCACCAGATGGATCTTGGCTGAAAGCAGAGAATGCTAGAAAGATGTTTACCTGCACTTTATTGACTACTCAAAGGATTTCAATTGTGTGGATCATGACAAACTATGGACAGTATTCTGAAGAATGGTTATTCCAAAACACTTAATTGTGCTTATGAGGAACTGGTACATAGACCAAGAGGAAGTTGTTAGAACAGAACAAGGGAAACTTGAACAGTTTAAAAGTAGAAAAAGTGTGTGCCAGAGTTGTAGTCTTTAACCATAAGTATTCAATCTGCACGCTTAACACATAATCTGAGAAACTGGATTATAGAAAAACATGGCATCAGGATTGGAAGAAAACTCATTAACAACATGTGATATGCAGATGATACAACTTTGCTTGCTGAAAACAAAGAGGACTTAAAATACTTCCTGATGAAGATCAAAGACCACAGTTTTCAGTATGTGTTGCATCTCAATGTAAAGAAAACAAAAATCTTCACC
>NW_006408571.1:616191-623709 GCF_000296735.1 Chrysochloris asiatica
TTTCAAGAGGGAGCCTAGTTCCAGATGGGGCAGGAGTAGGCAGAACATCCACTGGATGATTTCCAATCTGTTGGGACCGGGCTGGTGAAAGGAAATGGGGATAAGACTCTTGTACAATAGTGAATAATTGCCATCAGGACTGATTGTGAGGGTTAGAAATGTAGAGGCATATGTTTTTTTGAACAAAGGAGGATAGTGATTGGTTTTGCAGCCCAGAAGAGGTGGTCCCTGGGACCATCAAGTGAGAAGAGCAGAGAGTGTGACGCTTCTCAGAGAGGCAGTGAGGCCAGGCATGGAGACAGAGATGATGATGTGGACAGATGGAGTGGCTGGGGACATGGGACTCAGGGAGGAGAGGGGCTGTGTGCTTATAGCCAGGAGGGGGGCAGGCCTGTGGGGTGTATCTTTTGGTTATTTGATAATTCATGGAGGGGATTGTAATCATTGCAATGAAATGAAATATGGTAGGATGGATGTAAAACTGATGTTCTCCCATGTAAACCCACATAATTCACAATAAAAACTTAAAAAAAAAAAAAGAAAAGAAAATATTTCATTGCATTAGGCAAATCTGTTGCACAAAACCTCTTTAAAATATTGAAGAGCAAAGATGTTAGTTTGAGGACTAAGGTGTGCTGGATCCAAGCCATGGCATTTTCAATAACTTCACATGTATGTGAAAGGTGGACATTGAATAAGGAAGACCATAAAACAATTGATGCATTTGAGTTATGGTTTTGGAGAAGAATATATGGATTGCCAAAAGAGCAAGCCCATCTGTGATGGAAGAAGTACAGTCCGAATGTTCCTTATAAGCCAGGATGACCAGATTTCTTCTCTCATATTTCATACATATTATCAGGAGGATTCAGTCCCTGGAGAAGGATATCATGTTTGGTAAAGTGGAGGGTCAGAGAAAAAGAGTAAGACCTGTAACGAATTTAATTGGCTCAGTGGAAGCATCAATGGGCTCAAATGTAGCTACAATTGTGAGGTTGGCACAGGACCAACCTGTGTTGTGTTCTGTTGTGCGTAGTGTTGCTATGAATCAAAACCAAATCGATGGCACCTAACAACAACCAAGTTTCCATTGTTTTAGTTTAGGCATCAGTTTTCCTTACCCATCAGAACTGGTTCAATGTAGCTGCTTGAGTAGTGATTTCTTCTCATCTCTAGACTCCTGAATTAAATTTTTTTTAAATTAAGATTGCGGTGTTTACATTTTGTAGTTGAGTGAGACTTCCAATGATCTTCAGATGGCTAAAGACTGAAATCAGTATTAGAGCTTACAGCTGAACCAATATGTGTTCTGCACTGGAAGGTGCTTTCTAGAAAAGGTTGCAGTATACAGTCCATCTATAGTAGTATCTCTAGTAGCATAGTGGTTATGAATTAGGCTGTTAACCTCAGGGTCAACAATTCAAAACTACCAGCTCTTCCTCAGGAGAATAATGAGGATTTCTGCTCCCATAAAGATTTGCAGCCCTGGAAACCCTGAACAGGGTAGCTACGAGTTGGAAATGACTTCACGACACATAACCACTACCATAGTAGTAGCATTTCTGTTGCATCTTCTAGTTATGATCACTTGAATTTTCACTGATAGTTTCTCTGCCTGCCAATATAACAGACATTTCTTTTCAGTAGGGTCTAATTTTCTATTAGTGTATTTGTATTCTATCCTACTAGGTTTGTGGAACTGCCAAAAGAGGTTACTTATCATTTTATTCTATAATCTTACATCTTCTCTGCTTTTATTTATGCTTTACACATTAGCCTTATGTGTAGTTTCTCAATCTAGGTTCTATGTAGTATTACAATTTCTTTAAGTTGTAAGTGGATATTTGGTGAAAATTTTATTGTACTTTTGTAAAATAATTTAGAAAAATACCATCTTGTGTTATTTCTTCTCAGAAAATACAAAGCTCAATAGAATGTGATCACCAGGAATAGTTTGGTTCAAGGTTTGAAGATTGTCTTAGGACACACTCTCTGGTCTTCTATAAGTCTTGTATCTGACTAGTAAGCCTGTTTTTGTTTTGTTTTTTATGAATTTAAATTTTATTCTAAAATTTTCTTCCATTCTCTCCAAGACCTTCGGTGATCCCAGTGAGAGCACTTGATATTGATAGCCAAGTACTATTTAATTCTTCTGGTCTCAGGGGAGTGGAGGTCATGGTTTTCCTGATCCATTCATCCTTTAGACCAATTGCTAAGAAGTCATATTGCTCTAATGAATTTACTCTTTATAATGAAGATGAATAGAATGGTTTGTGTTAAAAATGGCATATGTGATTCTATTTACAAAATTGAAACTCACTTCACCAATCAATGACTACAGTCACACTGAGTTTCTTCTTGAAAAAGACAAAAACAAGTACAAATCCTGGAGTTGTGCACCATGAAAGTTCTGACCCATAGAAATGCATCAAGAGAAACTGCTTTTCTTTATTGTCTAGGTGAGTCAAAATGTTGAAAAATGATAGAGGCCAACAGAAAAGGGAAGTAGACAGGACATTTTCAGGAGATATTAACCTTATGGTTAATTATTAATGATGAAGAATTCATAGCTATCCCATTGACTCATGGATTCATAGAACTTTAAAGCTAAAGAAAATAAAAGAACACCCAATTCCATTCCCTTAATTTCTCTCTGATGTTTACCAGAAGAGAAACATGATTCAGCAACTTGAAATGATCTGCCCAAGCACATACTAATGGAATTCAGTTCTTAGGCGTTTTCCTAAAAAATTGTAAATGTATGCATCTCTCAAATATTCAAAAAACCTCAAAAATCCTGCACTTCCATTTTCACAGAGTATTAAAACTGGAATCTTAGAGAACAGTGTGCATAACAACTTTAATCCTTTCTTACCATAGGTACTGCAGGAAAGGTCTACTCTCTCTTTCCCAACAAAGTTCTCTACCAAAATTGTCTAGATTCTGTTTATAAAAATGTGATTACTTGTGAGAAGTAGAATATCTTGAGTATAGCCAAGATGCCTGTAACATGGGGAAAAAAAAATTCCTAAAATTAAGAAATCAAGATCTAGCATCTATAAATAGTAATTTCATAGTAAAAAAACATTCATTAAATACCATTTTAAAAGCTGGAAGCTACCATCTACCAGTTGAAACCATTCGGAGGAATCTGCCTCATCTCCACACTCTGTTATGTCAATTCAGCAGCATGCACGCGGAAAACAAAGAAGAATTCACGATTTTTGTAAGTCAAAAACTATCAAATATAGGTGATTATTACATCATTGAGGCCACATGAGTCTCAGAAATCATAACATGGGATATATTAATCCTGGTCATCTTGACTTCTGTGTGCCTTTCAAAATATGAAGTGTTGCTAATCTGAATGTAAATCTAATATTTAAAGTCACTTCACTTTTTTCCATGAGGGTCTGTTAACACAGTCCAAAAACCATATACATACATAAATTCATGACCCTGAGCAATTTAAAGCATTTTCAATGTTAATTTTGACTATAAATATTTGCCACCTTTAAACTTAAGACTTTAAAATGTAAACTTGAATGAGATTTAAATTTATTTAATTCTAGATAGTTTAAGGCAAGCTGGTTTATTCTGATCATTAAATTTTCATAGGTCTTACAATTTTTTTGTAGTGCAAAAGCATTTTTTTTATCACCTATAACTTTCTAGTCTACTTTTATATTTTACCAAGGATCTAATTGAAGATAATAATAATAATAATAATAATAATAATAATAATAATAATAATAAACATTTTATAGAAGACTTCCCAAGTCCTCTGATGGGATCATTACTGGGAGCCATATTTCTTGAGTTTGAGCCCATTTGTCACTAAAATATACATTTACTTCAAGTAAATGGATCCTTTGTTCCTCTCAGATGTTTAGTTTTCCCTCATACTAAGGTTATACTTCAGCCTGAGACATGTCTGTCAATAGCTTTGAAAAAAGATTCTTATTCGTCTTTACCTCAGGTATGGAAGCCATTGAAACTAAGGTGAAAACATTCCATGGTAAACACAGAGAATCATATGGAATCAAGAGTGATTATTTACAAAGTCCGTGCTACTTTTGGGTTTATGAAACTCTGATATCATGACAATTCTTTGTTCTGAGGTATGATATCACTTAAGGAAAGAATTTTACAATAGCAGCTGAGTTCAGAATGGTTGAAATGAGTTTTTAACAGATTGGGTATCAAAATGTCATGGTGGGTGTCACTTCAAGAAACAGAAAATGAAATTTGCAAGGAGGGCAAACTGATTTTTAAATTCTAGCAGTTTTCCCTTCTACTCAGAATCTTGATTGCTCAAAATGAAATCACAATAAAGATAACTGCAATGTGCTAAGTTGTCCCTGAGCTATCAGAATCAGATAAGAGGTGGCCAGCATTATGAGAAGATCACTGAAGATTGTGAAAACTCAAATGCACAATTTGTCAAATGGCTTCTGCTGTCTGTGTTTAGAGTTGAAACATTTTCCTGAGCTTCAGATCAAGATTCCAAGTCAATGCTAGAAATAACTATTTTGCTTTGTGGTAGAACAAAGATAAATGTGCTCTGAATTATGAAGAAGAAAAAGTGTGATTAAATATATATCTTTCCAAAGATATTACTACAGAAATAAAACTAATATAAACATTTCACTTCTCCCCAATGCTCAATCCTCTGTACTCTATTTTTGGTCTTGGCAATAGTAATAGCACTTTGTGTTTATGTAGCCCCATTTTCTAAAAATCTTTGTGATATTAAGAATGAAAATACTTTATCTTTGCAATATATCTCTTAAGTGTATAAAGAGTTCTTGTGCTTATGTTTTATATTGTTCTTGTTTTAAAGATGTTGCTGTTATTGTTAGGTGCCATTGAGTCCATTCAGACTCATAGCAACTCTTGAACAATAGAGGAAGACACTGCCTGGTCCTTGTAATCCTCACAATTATTGCTATGTTTGAGCCAATTGTTACTACCTCTGTGTCACTCCATCTCTGTCATGAATTGTATTGTATCCCACCAAAATGTGTGTCAGCTTGGCTGGACCATGATTCTCAGTGGTTTGGCAATTATGTGATGATCCCCCATAATGTGATCTGATTGGATAAACCAATAAAAGAATTGAGGTTGGGATGTTGTTGTTAAGTACTGCTGAGACAGTTCCAACTCTTAGCAATCATGTGTAGGGTTTCCAAGGAGCAACTGATAGGTGTAAGCTGCTGACCTTGTGATCAGCAGTTCAGTGCTTATTCTACAGGGCCAGACCACCACCTCTAATCCCACCATGCTCCGGATCTGAAGTATAGGGGATTCCCAAAGGTGTGGCATGCAGCACCTTTTTCATAAAAAAAAAAAAATATGAAAGAAGAAAGACTTAAGCAGAGAAAGAAGGACTTGCTATCACAAAGAAAGAAGGACAAGCAGTGGAGTGGATCCACTGGACCTGAAGTAACTGTCAAGCTCTGGATCCAGGGAATGATTGATGCCAAGACACATGGAGAGCTCTGAGGAACGCTGGACCTACAGATGCTGCAAGGTGACAAGGACCTCCCTCAGACCCAGTAGTCTGAATTCAGAATTTTATTCTCCTAAATTGTGAGAGAATACATTTTTATTTGTTAATGTAATCTATTTGTGATATTTCTGTGATAGCAGCGTACGTAAGATAATCACCTTGATAGTCTTCCTATTTTTCACTAACCCTCTACTTTTTCAAGTATGATGTCTTTCTTGAGAGACTGGTCCATACAGAAAACAAGTCCAAAGAATGAGAGATGAAGTCTTACCATCCTCACTTCTATGGAGCACTCTGACTGTATGTCTTCCAAGATAGATTTGTTTGTTCATCTGGCAGTCCTTGGTACTTTCAATATTCTAGACTAACACCATAATTCAAATGAATCAATTCTTCTGTTGTCTGCCTTATCCATTGTCTAGCTTTCACATGTCAATGCAGCAAATGGAAATAACGTGGCTTGGTCCGGGCCCACCTTAGTCTGCAAAATGACATCTTTGCTCTTCAAAACTTTATAGAAGTCTTTTGCAGCATATCTGTCCAATGCACTATGTCTTTTCTTGACAGTTGCTTCCAGGAGCATTAAATAACTTCCAATTTTCCTGGATTCATGCTTTGTACATTTCACATTATGATTACTGGTGGTTTTTTGCAGTTGTTTCTTCTCATTGTGAGTTATGTCCCATAAGCAAATGAATGTCCTGAAAACTTTGCTCCATTATGTCATTAAGCTCAGCTCCATTTTGAGAAGCAATTCTTCCCTATGTTTTGTTTTTGTTTTTGTTTTTTTTGTCTTCTAACATGTGAGACTCAACTTTTAGCACTATATCTGGTATAGTTTTGCTGATAATCATTCTTTCAAGGCTAAATATTCAGAAGTTGCCTACCTCTGCTCTTTCCAACTCTGCTTTAGTCTGGAAGCTCTACTGAGACCTTCCCAACATAGGTGACCCTGCTGGTATTTTAAATGTCAGTGGTATAGCTTCCAGAATCCCAGCAGCACACAGGCCACTGCAGTATGACAAACTGACAGAAACATGTTGGTGTTTTAAGGATAGAATATGTAAAGACCATTTCACCATATTAAAATAGGCAATGTAATTTTCATGAATGAAAATACAGCTCTATTTCACCATTATGTCTCCACAAACCAGGATTTTGTAATATTTTACCTGAAAATTTCACAATATCAAAAATACATTTTTAATACTTAAAAATATTCTCCCTAGTTATAGTTCAGTCATGGACTTCAAGGCAGCTTAGCTAACCAAGTTATTCAGGCCCTCCCAAACATTCTCTTGATTTCAAGAAGTTAAAATCTGCAAAAATTAATTATATTGAATTTTCAATGTGGTTTAAGAAAAGAATTTGATCTAAAATGAACCTTGATCCTCAAACCTGAAAACTGTACATTCAGTTACTAAAGCATTATCAAAACTTCATAGCCACTCTACATGAAACATAGACCTCAAATAACAGTCAAGTAGAGCAGTCATTTAAAATTTCAGGGCTTTTGTAAACATATATAGTCAACAATACTGTGAAATCAATGACATTTGAGTATATAAATCACCTCAGAGGGATCAGCACCATTCTTAGAATAACTAATAATAGAAAAATAGTTAACAGAATTCAGAAAACACATCCAGAGCTTTTGGAATGTTAACAAGAACTCAGATATAATTGGACACAGTGATAGTCAGAATCTTAGATGGATCAACAAGCTCAGTAACTATTATTCAAACAAAGTTTTCTCCCTATCATGAGATTTTCAACAGTATCAGAAATAACTGAATCCTTTCCTTCATAATGAAACAACAAACAGTTCTTTCCCGCTCAGGGACAATAATGGATTAGATGTGGACTGAATTCTTCCATACATATCATACATAACTGATGGATGCCAATTCTCAGACTAACCAGACATAGTTAAATTTCCCTTCTATTTCTCTGTTCTATTTATTTATTTATTTATTTATTTATTTATTTATTTATTTATTTATTTA
>NW_006408571.1:624637-633205 GCF_000296735.1 Chrysochloris asiatica
TTTTTTTTTTTTTTTTTTTTCATATTCTAGATTACTGATTCCCAAAATGTAGACCCCAGAGCAGGAACATCAGCATTACCTGGAAACTTATTCAGAATGTTAATTTTCTGGGCCTACTCCAGATCCATGAAATCCAAAAATCAGAGACAGGACTCAGTAATCTGATTTTTGTTGTTGTTGGTCTTCACTTTCTCAGTAAAGTCCTTTGTATTTTCTCCACTATTTCTTTTTCTTTCTGTTTCTCTTTTCTTTCTCTTTTTAACCTCTCAATCTCTTCTCTCCATCTTCATTTCATCTTTTTTTCTCCTTTCTCACCATTGTACTTTCCAAATTAAGTCGAGTCGGGGGGAGATTTTCCACCTCCCTTATTTTCATCCTTCAACCATCATTGTATGACATTTATTGTTTTATATGTGATTCCAGCAATATGTCTTCATTTGTACTTATGGAAAGGCATTTTTTACAAATGCTTAGCATTTGTCGGCAAAGGTCTTTCATTAATAATTCTGACTTCACTTGGTACAATCAGGTTGGTAAGCAGTGTTCAGTGACATTTCAAATACATTTAGGATTTATAGCAATTGCAGAATTGAAAACAGTTCCCTTCTATTCATTCCTTTTTTTTTTTTTTTTTTTTTTCATAACCAAACTGAAACAGAGATGGTGAGTCATTGGAAAGTTTGCTTTTCTTTTAATTCGCAGAAATACTGAATACAATGCAAGCAAACTTGTTTTAGAAAACTAGAACATTCTATATATTTTAAGTTGGCAATGAGTAGGGAACACCACAGAAAAATCAATGCATTTGAATTATGGTGGTGACAAAGAATATTGAAAGAACCAGGTACTTCCAGAAGAACAAACAAATTCTTGGGGTAAGAGTTGGCCAGATTGCTTCTTAGAAGTGAGGAGAGCAAGACTATGTCTCTAGTTCTTTGGACATGTCAGGATGGGTCAGTCCCTGGAGAAGGACATCATGTTTGGTTAAAGTGGAAGGTCAGCAAAAAAGAGGAAGACCCCTGAGTAGATTGACACAGTGGCAGAAACAATGGAAACAATGGGCTTACACATTACAACAGTTGTGTGGATGGTCGGGATTGGGCCGTGTTTGGTTCTGTTGTACACAGGGTCACCAAAGTCAGAACCAAGTCAATGGCACCTAAGAAGAGCAATATATATCTTAATGCTATGATTTTTCAATTTTTAGAAAATGTGTAAAAATATAAATTAATTATAGTATACCATAATTACTTCAAAATATATTCTATGATAAATCTGATATATATATATATATCATAATACATACAGAGATATTACTTCTTAATAATAGCCAGGCTTCTGGAAACCTGAATATATCTCTTACTAACTATGTAATTTTTAAGGAGCTACTGATGTCTTCTTTTCTATGCTAAAAATATGAAAAATAGCACTTCCTTCAGATCATTATTTGGAAGATTCCAATAACATATATTAAGCACTGAAAACCATATATGTAGTAATAACTTCATGACAGTTATTATCGATGTATAACAACATAACACTGGTGCTTTTAATTCTTTGAGAATGGAGGTGATTCACAATTTTATGCATAATATTTCCCCTCATGCTTTTTTATTAGTATCAATAAAAGCAAGCAGGTGAATGACCAGAATTAATTAAATGAATGCCTACTTAATTTGTATGACTTGTCAAGTTATTATGGACAAATCTGGTAAGGTATAAAACATTGAGTGCACTTAATAACAACAAAAAACAGTACCCAGAAGGAAGACCAAAGAATTGGTGCATTTGAATTACAGAAGAGGTGAAGAATATTGACTGTACTATGGACTACCAGAATAATAAGCAAACCTGTCTTGGAAGAAGTATGGCCAGAATAGTCCTTAGATGTGAAGATAGTAAGACTGCCTCTCACATACTTTGCACATGTTATCAGGTTGACATGATCACTGGAAAATAACATTATGCTTGGTAAAGTAGAAGGCCAATAAAAGAGGAAGACCGTCAACAAATTGGATTGACACAGTGGCTGCAAAAATGAGTTCAAATATAGCACCAATTGTGAGGATGGAGCAGAACCAAGCAGGGTGTCACTATGTTGTACATAGGGACACTATGAGTCAGAACTGATTCACCAGGACCTATCAAAAATACCTAGATTTATAAATGCAATGAATGACTAAAGTTAATAGAATGTTATGATTTTTTTTTTGTCTCTAAAAAGAGTATTTGATTGTATACGTATTTATATTTTTAAATATTTCCTGTTATTTTGTCAAAACACAGAAAATGAATATTTTATGATGGGCTTTCAAAAACTCCTTGGAAACACAGAATGAAAAGATAATGGAATTATTCCATGAACTTTTTGAAGCCTCCTCACATATATTTATATTGCTATTTCTAATAGGTGCTTATTTTCATTTGTATTAAATATTTAAGACTCATGATAGTTTTAAATAATCAAATCTCAAAAATAAACCTTTTTAATACTTAAATTCAAACTTGTTGCCAAATAAAAATCACAATTATTTTATATACTTAATTTGGTATCTGAATGAATAATATCCTGATCAATGTATCAGTGAATGGCTATCTTTTCTAATGATAGTCATTAGTATAAATTATATAAAATATTGTTTGTGTCCTATATACTTTTGATCATTTTAAATTAATGCTGAGAAAACAAGGTTCATGGTACGTTTTCTAGTAAATAAAACTATGCATTTTACAAATAACTAAAGTACAAACAGTATTAGAAACACAACTTGATTCCAAAGTTCTCTCTATAGTCAGCTGAAAAAATATGAGTCCAATTTTTGTTGATAAGCACTTATATATAAACAGCAAGTATCAGGGGTAAGAATATTAAATAAAAACAAATTCTTTTAACAGGATCCAGAATCTTATTCAGCAATTTTTCTTCCTTTTTCTAGATGGTGTTGTTGTTGTTGTTTAGTGTCGTTAAGTCAGTTCCGACCCATAGAGACCCTGTTAGGGTTTCTGAGGACAAGCTGGTGAGCCTGAACCTTATGGTTCAAACTTTGCAGTCCAGCATATTAACCCACAGTACCACACTAGGACTCTACCTCTTAATATATTGTGAGACAAAATCAAAATAAGGTCTCCTTAAAATTGGTATCTTTCTATCTGGCTACCTGATCAATTATTGATTTCCAAAGTGAAAACAAAACTTTAAGTTTGATTCACATATTAAGTTAATTTTAAGTATCCATTTTATTAACTCACATAATGTTCTATAAAAATGAAGTTAATAAAAAAAAAATCACCATTAAAACCCTAAAGACTTTAATTAATATTAAGATTGCTTAATTTTATCTCATCTTTCTGTTACCTTTGGCAGAAAGGGAAGCAGTAAAAGATGGTAATTTAGATAACAGGATTTCAGAGAATTATAACTTTGGTATAGATCCTCAGTCTTTCTCCTACTAAATATGCAACTTGGGTTGTGGTAAACCTGAACCTCAATTTGCTATCCTGTAAAATGAGAATTATCACAGTTTCTACCTTTTTGTTATTTAGTGCTGTTGAGTTGGGTATGACTCTTAGCAACCCTGTATAGGGTTTCTAAGGAGCAACTGAGTGAGTTTGAACCACCAACTTTGTGATTCAAACAGACCTTGCAGTCCAGTGCTTTATTCCACAGTGCCACACCAGGACTCCAGTTTCTACCTTACAAGAGGTAACAAATGTAAATAAATTTTCAGGTAAACCTATGGTTTCAAAGATGTCTTATTTTCATATTCAAAGAGCTGTGTTATATGGACAAAAGGATACTTTCATGTGTACATTTATTCAGAAGTAGGCAGAGAAGTATATAATTGCCACTTCTGAGTAAAGTATAATGGATAATATACAAATAAGCTATTTACCTAGCTATCCATCCATCTATCTATTTACCTACCTACCTAATTACCTGTTATTGCTACATAGTTCCTAAGAACAATAATAGTTTACTTTTGGGGGGGCCTATCATGTTTGCTAAGGAGCTCTGGTAGCATAGTGGTTACGAGTCGGGCTGCCAACCTCAAGGTCAGCAGTTTAAAACTACCAGTGGTTCTGCTGGAGAAAGATGGTGCCCTCTGCTCCCGTAAAGATTTACAGCCTCGGAAACTCTGTGCAGGGTCACTATGAGTTGGAACCAATTCCACAGTACTTACCAAAATCATGTTTGCTGGCATCTTAGTAAAATATTAACAATGCAACTGTATGGTTTCTGACTCTATAACTTACTATGCTGAATTAGAAGACTACGTGTTTTAGTAAAGTCTGATGTTTTCTTGAATATAGAAATGTCATCCTTACCTTGGAAAGTTAATGAACCTGTGCATAAATAAGTGGAATCAAAGCAACTTTAAAACAGCAGTTTTACTTTTTATACTTCAGTAGTTACTAATGCATCTTTCCTTAATTTAACAAGTATTAAAACCATTTCAATAAATACAAAAGGAGACAATATTTTTTAAATTAAATGTTCATCAGGTCATTTTTGCTTACAATGTGATTACAATGACAAAGAACATTGGAGAGTCAAATAATACGTTTTGAACTTGTTAGACTACAGTTTTCCAAGGATTATATTCTTTGATTATCCTTTAAATATCTTCAAATGTACTCATAAAAGACTGAGAGAGGTTGGAATTTGAATGAACACATTTCGTAAATAACTACTCAGTATTCCTTTTCCAAGATCATTGGTACCTTGCAAGACTTAATATTTACTTTTGATATCCTAGAAATACCATTTAAAAAAACTTGGACAAAGTTGAGGCAAAAGTATCTATAGTGAATTCGCAGTCTCCAATGTAGTGAATCTGTTAACAATTAAGAACTTAGTTTGAACATCAACAGGGAGAGTACATCATTTATCACAAATATTTTTTACAGTCCAACAGATGTAACTAACATCATCTGGTTCAAAACTTAAATTTAATCTTACATTCAAATTCTTAACTGAAAACGTGGTAGTAAAATTAATTGTATTCACAATAAAACTTTGTTATTTTCTTACTGCAAATATGATTATATGTTATTCTAATTCTCATATTTAAGGGAGGTTTTTTCTGGAAAAAAACAAACGTAATTCATTATCATACTAAAATTGACAAAAAAAAATGTGAAAATTGCAAACAAAGAGGAAGTTAGAAAATATGGTTCTGTCATGCTGGAGATCACATGACAGAATCTTTTAAGATCAAGAATTTATTGTAATTTTTTTTTTTCAACAACATAGATGGTGAGTATACAGAGGAACTTTGTCAGATGGAATACACAGGAATCAAACAGACTACATCTGTGAAAAGAGATGATGGAAAATCCCAATATCCTAAGCCAAAACAAGACCAACTGTGAACAGACAATCCATTGCTCATATACAAGTACAGAATGAAGCTGAAGAAAATTTCACAAGAACTAAAATATGACCTTGATTATATGCCACCTGACTTTGGTGATCATCTCAAGAGTAGATCTGATGCACTAAACACTAATGACTGAAGACTAGAAGTTGTAGGATAACAACAGGAATATCATAAAAATTAAAAAGAGAGAGAGAGAGAGACAAAAGTTCATTCAAAAGGCAAGGAGGAAAGAAAATACCAAAATGGATTTCAGAAAAGACTCTGAAACTTGCTCTGGAGCTTAGATCTCTTGAGTTTAGAGAAGCTAAAACAACTGGAAAGAATGAGGAAGTAAAATAACTGAACAGAAAATTTCAAAGGGCAGCTTGAGAAGACAAAGTAAATAATTACAATGAAGTATACAAAAATCTAGAATTAGGAAACCAAAAGTGAAGAACACACTAAGAATTTCTCAAGCTGAAAGAACTGAAAGAAAAACTCAAACCTTGGGTTGAAATATTGGAGGATTTTATGGACAAAATATTAAATGATACTGAAAGCATTAAAAGTCAATGGGAGGAATGCACAGTCACTGTACCAAAAAGAATTGAATTACATTCATCCATTTCAAAGATAACATATGATCAAGAATTGATGGTATTGAAAGAAGAAGTCCAACTTATACAAAAGTCACTGTCAAAAAATAAGCCTCCAAAAATTAACAGAATACAAATTGAAATGTTTCAACAAGCTAATGCAGTGCTAGAGGCACTCATGCATCTATCAAAGGAACTGGGAAGACGGTTCCCTGGAAAACTGATTGGAAGAGATTCATATGTGTACCTATTACAATGAAAGGTGACACCATAAAACATAAAAATCATGGAATATCATTAATATCACATGCAAGTAAAATTTTGCTGAAGATAATTCAAAAATGGTTGCAACAGTATATTGACAGGATCTGCCAGAAATTCAAGCCAGATTCAGAAAAGGATGTGGATTTAGGCATATCACTACTTATATCAGATGGATCTTGGTTGAAAGCAGAGAATACCAGAAATAAATGTTTGTGCTTTGTTGATTATGCAAAGGCATTTGACTGGATCAAACCAAACTGGATAGCATTGCCTAGAATGGGAATTCCAGAACAATGTAATTGTGCTCTTGAAGAAACTGTATTCAGACCAAGAGGCAGTTGTTTGGAAAGAATAAAGGGATAATGAATCATTTAAAATCAGGAAAATTATGCTTCAGGGTTGTATCTTTTCACCATACTTATTCAATCATTATGCTGAGCAAGTGAAAATAAAATGGATTATATGAAGAAAAGCATGTCATCAGGCTTTAAGGAAGACTCATTAACAATCTGTGATATGCAGATTATAAAGTCAAAGACTACAGCCTTTGGTATAGGTTGTACCTCAATGTAAAGAAAACAAAAATCCTTACACTTTGTTAAGTAAATAGCATCATGATAAACAAAGAAAGGATTGAAGATGTCAAAGACTTCAGTTTGCTTGGATCCACAATCACCATTAATGGGAACAGTAGTCAAGAAATCAAATGACATATTGCATTAGGCATATCAACTGCAAAAGACTGCTTTAAAAGTGCTAAACAGCAAAGAGTCACTTAGAGGACTAAAGTGGGCCTGATCCCAAACAATGTATTTCCAATGGTCAATTGCCTCATATGCCTGTGAAAGCTGTGCACAAGAGAAAAATCAATGTGTTTGAAGTATGGTGTTTGTGAAAAATATTAAAAGTACCATGGACTGCCAGAAGAAAAAACAAATTTGTCTTTCAGTAAGTACAGCCAGATTGCTCCTTAGAAGCAAAAATAGCAAAACTTCATCTCTTGTAATTTGAAGATGTTGTCAGGAAGGCCCATTCCTGGCAAAGGACATTATGCTTGGTAAAGTGGACGGCCAGCATAAAAGAGGAAGACCCTCAACTAGATGGATTGACACAGTGCCATCAATAATGGGCTCAAACATAACAATAATTGTTAGGATGGCACAGAGCCAGGCAGCGCTTTGTTCTGTTGTGCATAGTGTCACTGAGTCAGAACTGATTTGATGACACCTAACATAATGGCTACGAATCGGGCTGCATACCTTTAGGTCAGCAGTTTGAAACTATCAGCTGTTCCACGGAAGAAAGACAAGGCTTTCTGTTACCGTAGAGATTTATAGCCTCGGAAACCCTGTACAGGGTTGCTATGAGTCGGAATTGACTCGACAGCTTTTAACAACAACTACAGAAGTCAGTACCAGTCAAGAAACAAAAAGATAAAGAATTACAAGGAGAAAATGAAATTGTTAAGTACCAACTGCAAACAACAAGGAGTCCTGGTGTGGCATGGTGGGTTAATGGACTGCAAAGTTGACTGGAACCACAAAGTTGGTGGTTCAAGCTCACTAGCCACTCCTCGGAAACGCTATACACAGTGGCTATGGGTTGAAACCAACTCGATGGCACTTATAAACAACAATAATCAACAACAAAGATGAAGAAGTTGAAAATTTTTACCAACTTCAGCATTCCGAATGTAGTTAGTCTGCAATTAAACTGTACTGATAACTACTACTAATAGGAATGTAAAAGTAAGGAAAAAAAAAAAACAAAACAGAAGAAGGGCCAATAATTGGAAAATAAGAAAAAAACATCAGAGATCCTATAATAAAAGTTTGCTAGACCACCAACATATTCATTACAAATACCTTTTTCAACAACATAAACTATTACACAGATAGACTTTACTGGATGGAATACAAAGGAATCAAATCAACAACAGGGTCTAACCACAGAATAATCAATTCCTCATATGGAAGTTGAAGATAAAGTTGGAGACAAATTAAAACAAGTCCACAAGAGCCAAAGTACAATCATGATATATCCCACTAGAATTTAGAGACCATCTCAAGAATAAATCTGACACATTGTACAATAATGACCAAAACCCAGAGAGTTATGGAATGGCATCAAGGACATAATACATGAAAAAAAGCTAAAAGTCATTAAAAAGACAAGGGAAAAAAGAACAAAATGGATGTCAGAAGTGACTCTGAAACTTGATGTTGGATACATCTAAAGCAAATACAAAAACAAACAAAACCTCATTAAAGAATAAAAGAGAAATGAAGTCATGGAAGGAGCACATGGGTGCTTAAAGGCAACAGAGATAACTAGTTATGCACAGAGTC
>NW_006408571.1:636798-639917 GCF_000296735.1 Chrysochloris asiatica
AAAAAAAAAGAGAGAGAGAACATTTATTCAAGAACAAAGTTTAGATGGGAAGGAGAGGAGGAGGAAGGGAAACGCAGGAAGGAGGTAGAATACGTGATACTTCACTGGGGGAACTGCAATCAGTGAGATAAAGCAAAATGTATACGGACTCATGTATAAAACTCATGATCTCTCTGTAAACCTTCACTCAGTTCACAATACAAAATCCTTTTTTTTAAAAAAAAAAAAAATAAAGCAATGGTGTCACTGTGTGGACTAAGGTGTGCCTGACCCACAACATAATATTTTCAATTCCCTTATGTAAAATGGGACAATGAATAGGAACACCAGAAAGAATTGATGTCTTTGAATTACTGTGTTAGCAAGGGATATTGAATATACCACAGACAACTAGATAAAAACAAACAAACCAGTCTTGGAAGTAATACAACCAGAGTGTTTCTTAGAAACAAGAATAGTGAAACTTCATCTGAAATACTTTGGACAAGTTGTTAAGAGGAGCTTGTCCCAGAGAAGGACATCATGTTTGATGAAGTGGAGGGTCAGCAGAAAAAAAAATCCATCCTTACTGAACTGGACTGACACAGTGGTTGCAAGAGTGGCCTCAACCATAGCAATGATTGTGAGGACGGCACAGGCTCTTGCAATGCTGTGTTCTTTATGTTCTTTGTTCTTTATTTGCTGTATGTTGGAACTACTCTATAGCACCCAATAACAACCATAACAAAATTTTCGATCATAGGGACTCATACCTTGCTGGGAGTATGTAAATTATTAAAACAATCATAGAATCAGTTTGGGCAATAACAAAAATTTATATATACAAAACATTTGACCCATCAATTTCACTTTTTGGAAAAAACAAACAGATAGATAGATAGATAGATAGATAGATAGATAGATAGATAGATAGATAGATATTATATGTGTCACATAAGCTAAATGTGAAAACCTGAATTTATTGTAATAATGCTCATAATAGTAAAATATGAGAACTAAAAAAAATCCTGCTTAAATAACGCATAGAGTATCCATGTAATAAAATTAATATGCTGTCATAAAAAACAATCAATTCTATGTGTACCTGGTGTGGCACTGTAGAATAAGCACTGGATTGCTAACCAAAAAGTTGGTGGTTCAAACTGACCAGTTGCCCCTCAGAAGTCCTATATAGAGTCACTATGAATCACAATGAACTGGAAGCCAGTGGGTATGGGTATCTTTTGTTGTTGTGTTAAGTGCTGTTGGGTCAGTTCCAACTCATAGTGGCCCTGTGTAGGGTTTCCAAGATTTTAAATTTTTTGTGGGAGCAGAAAGCTTCATTTTTCTCCCACAGAGCAGTGACAGGCTTGAACTGCAGGCCACACACACACACATTGATGTTTGTATATTCACACAGTGAGGGTTTCCCTCGGGTGGGGAAGAGCTGATAACTGTCAAATATGGACAGGAGAAAGATGTAGTATTAATTGCATATGCTTTTGTATCTTTAATATTTTATCAAGTGCAGGTATTTCTTATCAAATATTACATAAAAAAGAAAATAATAAGTAGCTCTGCAGAGTAAGAGTGGCATTGTTAAAATGTGAAAATGATTATGACTTTATGCTAATTTTATTGTGTAGGTAGATTTGGGATGAATTGAAGTATTTTTCAAATTCTTTGAAAGTGTCTTTTATTTGTTACAAGTATATATATATAATACAAGCATTTACACTCTTATGTAATATGTAGCACAAATGAGAAATTGCTTTGATGATGCATTAAGCTATACATCATCAGGTCCAGCTGTCACTCTGATGATGTATTAGCACAATAAATCTCAAGGTGTGACACATTGAAAACGTATTACTCAAAAGAAAATGGTTTCCAAGTTAAAAAGTGATCCAACATAAAATTCAGAGAGAAAACTATAGAGAAACAATTTATCTATTGCCAAGAAGTGATATGTAAGCAAAGATGTCCTCCCAGGGACTTCTATTTGGGATATTAGAACTTTAGCAGGCTCAGGGGAAATCAAAACATGTCTCTTCCACCAGGCTCCAACATTGTTCCTGAACATAACTGGATAAGAACATACTCAAGACGAGCCAGAGAAAAAAAACAAGTTAAGGATATCATGGGAGGGAAGACATAAGCAGGCATTGGAAGCAATTCAGGAGAAGGCCATGTACAGTGTAGGTGGGGATCTGTTCTGAAGACTGAAAAACTGGAAAACTGTAATGTAACTCTGCAGCTCGTGTCAAAAACAAGGTAATCCAAAAATGGAACTATCCCGTGCATGTTACAGATTAAGTTCAGACTCTGCTTAGGGGAATCACCCCACATTAGAAATAAACATGGAAGAGAGAAATTTCCAGATAGGTACAATTTGGAATGATCTTGAACATTTTAAAATAAACTTTGACATATAAAGTAGAAGAAATATATGCAAAATGAAGAAAAATCCTCACTGTTATTCTTCACAAGACCTTGAGAAGTATTTGCATACATGAGTCTGATTCTTTGTTTAGTTTCTTCACGTAGGAGTTGTCAAGTGACTACTCAATATAATCACTTATACGTCATCTCACTTGTAGGCAGTGGGGGCCTCTCTCAATACTTAACTCATTTTTGCATTGATTCAGAGAATATCATAAATTGCTATTGTGTGTCAGGTACTGTGGCAGGCTCTAGGGCACAAAGGTGAACAATACTGACATGCAACTTTTTGTCTCTGTTTATGTTTTCTCATATTTTTTGTTCCGTGTCTAAGACATCACCATATTTTTTCAATACTTGTCTCATATTTACTGTATTTCAATACAGTAATACATCATTCCAAGGTCTCTGTCCTCTGAATTTCATTAAATTTCAGAATTGGATGATTCTAATCAAGTTCCACATTTGCATGTTATAAATGAAAAAATATTCATCTAGGTTGTTGTTATTGTTGTTAAGTGCTGTTGAGTCCGTTCTGACTCATAGCAACTCTGTATAGGGTTTCCAAGGAGCGGCTGGTGAGCTTGAACCACCAACCTTGAGGTTGAGGGCTTATCCTATGGTGCCACACCAGGACTCCATTCACCTAGATAGATTACGTAAAATATGGCCAGTATTTACATACATACAAATCATGT
>NW_006408571.1:640512-642516 GCF_000296735.1 Chrysochloris asiatica
AAAATGGAATGAAAAGATAATAGACCTCTTTTCCTGAATTTTGTGAAGCTCCTTCTTGTGTATATATGTATGTGCTCTTTTGTATTTTGTACATGAGAGGGCTTCAAAAAGTTTGTGGAGGAAGTCCATTATCTTTTCATTCCATTTTTTTCAGCAAACTTTTGGAGGCCCCCTCCAAAATGACTAGAATCAGATCTTCCATTTTTGATCAATAATTCTTCCAGTTCATCACACAGGTATATTTTACATGTCATTATCATTCATTTGGTCAAATGAGTCCTTCAAGGTGAAGAATAACAGTGAGGATTTTCCTTCTTGTTGTATGTATTTCTTTCTAATTTATATGTCAATGTTTATTTTTAAATGTTCAAGATAAAATATGACTTGTTTTGGTCATTACTTTTTGTGTATATAATTTATGTTATTCTCAACTAAAAAGAACCTTAAAGTTTATAAACCATGTCCAAATTTTCTATGTATTCTTTCTACTCCCACCCTGGGGGCCTAACAGTTTACTTTGCTATGACTCAGCAACTGTTTATTCAACTTCACTAAATCATTATTGCAATAAAAACAGCATTTGTATCATATCTCCCAAGACACTCTCTACTCAACTGGGTTCAATAATCCATTACAGTGGATTATCAGAAAAAATACTCAGAGTTATGGACTTTATTAGGCAAATGAACAAGTCACAAATTACCAAGTCACAGCATCAGAAAATGCTCAAGGTACAGTTGTTCCAATAGACTGCTGGTAACTGGTATGGCACTGTGGGTTAATGCACCAGACTGCAAAGCTGTTTCAACTGCAAGGGTGGTGGTTCAAGCTCACCAACTTCTCCTCAGAAACTCAATACAGGATTGCTGTGGTTCAGAATTGACTCAACAGAACTTAACAACAACTACAAGTACCCAGAGGACACATCATTCCACCATAAGCCTCAATCTGAAGGTGCTGGGCTCTAGTTTTATGGGTCAGCTCAGCAAACCTAGTACCCTCCTTTCCCCACTTAGTGCCCAGAGGCACCCCACTCTACATGCAAGCCCAAAGTTACTCAGCTTTACTTGCTCTGTGGGCTGGGAAGTCCACTGCTCATGCTCTGGACTTGTTCGGTTGCGGCTGCTTCTCTGCCACACCTCTGATGCTATGACTTTCTGTCCCTGGGTTGTGAAGAGTCAATGAACAGGGATCTCAGTGTTCAAAGGACATGCTCCACTCCCAGATCTTCTTTGATGGCAGTGAGCTTTCCTTTTCTGTTTCTGAGATGGTTCATTTTATTTCCATGCTAGAGTTTAAAGTTTTTACAATAAAATTAAATCTGCTAACATCCACAGCTGAATCATGTCATCCTTATCAGTATCCTCTCCCATCTTCTCTTACTAGACCCAATAGGTCAGAAATGATATTTGGTGAGAGTTACAAAGACTATAGCTAGAAGAAACTTTCAGTAATTTATTACATCAAAACTATGTTCTAAAAGAAAAAATAGGTCACAAGGTGCTGTCTATGTGGTCATAAGCATGCCATTTTAAAAACTAAGTTTTTAGTCTCTTCCAATATAAAAAAGAAGTTGACAGAAGAGGCATCAATGCATTTTAACTGTGGTGTTGGTGAAGGACTTCAAATAAACTGTATTCTGCTAGAAGAATAATCAAATTTGTCCTTAAATGTGAGGATGATGATACTTCACCTAGCTTATTGTGGACATATCATCAGGAAAGACCCATCATTAAAAAAGAATACAATGGTCAATGAAAATGAAGGTTAGCTCCAATGAGATGGATTGATACAATATACAGCAATGGACTCAAATATACCAAAGATCATGATGATGGTGCAGAATTGGACAACACTCCTTCTGTTATACTAAGGTCACTGTGAGTCAGAGCAGACTCCTCAGTACCTAATAACAGGGCATAAAGCACCTGAAAGGAAGTCAGTGAGCTGATGGAAAGTAATAGATCAACTGTAAAGCTGCCTAATACTGTTCAGGATGGTATC
>NW_006408571.1:645121-668965 GCF_000296735.1 Chrysochloris asiatica
TTCTTTCTTGTCTTCTCAATGACTTTTTGCTTTCTTCATGTATGATGTTCTTGATGTCATCCCACAACTCTTCTGGTCTTCAGTCTTTAGTGTTTAATATATCAAATCTGTTCTGTAAATTTAGGTGGGATATATTCAAGGTCATATTTTGGCTCTCCTGGACTTGTTTTCATTTTCTTCAGCTTCAGTTTTAATTTGTATATGAGCAGTTGATAGTCTGTTCCACAATCTGCCCTTGGCCTTCTTTTGACTGATGATATATAGCTTTTCCATCATCTCTTTCCATAGATGTAGTCCATTTAATTTCTATGTATCCTATCTGGTGAGGTCCATGTTTATAATCATCTCCTATGCTGTCTAAAGAAGGTATTTGAAATGAACAAATCATTGATTTTGCAGAATTCTATCATACAATCTCCAGCATCATTTCTATCACCAAGGCCATATTTTCCAATTACTGATCCTTCCTCTTTGCTCCTAACATTTGCATTCCAATCGCCAGTAATGATCAATGCATCTTGATTGCATATTTGATCAATTTCAGATTGAAGAAGTGGGTAGAATTCTTCTATTTCATCCTCACTGGCTTTAGTGGTTGGTGTGTAAATTTGAAAAATAGTGGTCTTCCCTGTAGGTGCATGGATGTTATCCTATCACAGACAGCATTGTACCTCATAACTAATCTGGATACGTTCTTTTTGAAAATAAATGCAACTCCATTCCTCTTCAATTTCTCATTCCGGGCATAGTAAACCATGTGATTGTCAGATTCAAAGTGGTCAATACCAGTCCTTATTTCAGCTCACGAATGCCTAAGATATCTATGTTTATGCAGTATATTTCATTTTTGATAATTTCCAATTTTCCCAGATTCATACTTTGTACATTCCATGTTCTGATTATTAATGGATATTTACAGCTGTTTCTCTTCATTTTGAGTTGTGCCCCATCAGCAAATGAAGGTCCCGCAGGCTTACTCCCGTGGACTTTACTTCATTAACATCATCATGGTTAACTCTAGTTTGAGGAGGCAGCTCTTCCCCAGTCACATTTTGAGTGTCTTCCAACCTGAGGGGCTCATTTTCCAGCACTGTATCTGACAGTGTTCTCTGTTATTCATAATGTTATTAGTGCCTAAATATTTGGAAGTAGTTCATCACTCCTTTCTAGTCTGTCTTTATCTCAAAGCTCATCTGTAACCTGTCCACCATGGGTATATATATATATATATAGATAGATAGATAGATAGATAGATAGAGAGAGAGAGAGAGAGAGAGAGAGAGAGAGAGAGAGAGAGAGAACTTACATTGGCAAACACATTTGATACACTGGTCCCTGAAAAACTGATGGAGCACAAGAGTGAAATATTTGACATAGCAGAGAACTAAGCCTGTCAGCCAAACTACTCATTAGCAACAAATAGGAAACCTTTTGTTGCTAGGATAGTTTTAAGGATTACAAAGTAAAACTCTTGCAATCAGCTCTGGTTAATGAAACTGAGAATATTGCTTCAAATTCCTGCAGGATTATTTTAAAGATATAAACTTAATACAAATATTAATTACCTCTACAAGTTAGAAACCCTGTCTACTCCTCCCTCTTTTTGAGGTTTCATTTGAAAATCCAATTATACAGAAATGCAGTTTTAATTATAATATTGATTTTACTTCTTTGCTAGGAGTGGGACTAATTCAATTAGTTCTAATTATGTGTGTAGAGTAGTAGGACTAATCTTTTAAGATGTTGGCCCACTAATTCCATGCCACTTCTCTTCACATCTCAGTCAGAAAAAAAAATTAAGGTTCTGAAAGGTTCCGAAAGTATGGAGACTTTTCATAAAGGAAACCAAGAAAGAAAATATGACAGTCTGCCAAAGAGCTTAGCAATCAAACAGCTCCTTCCTTATCATATACAAATTTTTGCAAATCAGATTATATTTAACCTTACCAATTAACAACCTCAGAAAAAATTTAGAGAATTTATATAAGAAACTAGGGGAAGATTAATAAAAGAGAAACAATGGGGGGAAAAAGTTAAGCAGTCGAAACTATCTTTATATGAAAAAAACATGTAAAAGCAAGGTTTAATAATTCCTATATAAATGAGCAGGGAATTCTAAAGAAATAAGAGGTTATGTGGCACATTTTAATAAAGTCAGATTTTCCTTTGAGTGACAGAATATAGGACCCTTCCACTTTAATATCAAAAATGAAAAAAAAAATACTGAGAGTATGAACACTAAAGTACTTATTTGTCTGCCTCTTTATCTCAATTCACATTTAAATCTAATCTGTAGCTTTAGAAAAATGCAGCCTCTTCTGGTAGAAGTGGTCCTCTGTGGTAAGCCAGGATATTTTAGTTCAAACTGCTACTTATTAGCTATGAAATTTCAAAAATATTAAAGTTTTTTTTCTCTATTACCTCATCTATAAAATGAAAGACAGTAAAAGTTGGCCTTGGTAAGTCTCCGGTCTCTTCAAGGTTTTATATTCTTCAAATCTGGATTTATGTTCTTCACAGAAACTTTAAAATTATGGTGTTCTCATTGTTAACTGCTATTTTCAAACTACAGTGTTCTTATTTTTATTAGGTGCTATTGAATCTGTTTCAACACACAGCAACACTATGTACTATAGAATGAAACATTGCCTGGGCCCATTGCAGCCTCACAATCATTGTATGTTGGTGCCAATTGTTGCAGGCACATTGTCAGTCCATCTTTGAGAGTCTGCCTCTTTTTAGCTGGCCCTTTGCTTTAACAAAGGAGCTCAGGTAGTGTCATGATTATGAGTCAGGCTGCTAATTTCACTTTCAATAGTTGCCACTGGTTCCATGGAGAAATATAAGGCTTTCTGCTTGCATAAAGATCCACAGCCTTGGAAACCCTATACAGGGTCGCTGTGAGTTAGAATCAACTCCGTGGCACTTTACCACAAGACCTTTATCAAGTATAATGTTTTTCAGGGGCTGCTCCTTACTGATCACATTTTTAAAGTACATGAAACAAAGTCTCTTATCCTCACTTCTAAGAGGCGATCTGCCTGTACTTCTTCCAATACAGATTTATTTGATCTTCTGGCAGTTCAGGCTACTTTCAATATTCTTTGCCAGTACCATCATTCAAAGGCATCAATTCTTCCATGGTCTTAGTTATTTGTCGTCCAGCTTGTGTACACATATGAGCTTGCACATACATATGAGGAGTACATAATAATCAGCCTGCAGTAAGTATCCTCATGTCTTGCAATAATCTTTGCATGGTTAGATCCTTCTTTACAAATTGAAAGGCTTAGGTAAAATAAAAACTAGGTAAAATCCCCTTCTTCTAGCCACCTAGCTAGACCTCAACAAACATAAAAGCAAAGAAAAAGCCTTCCCCTTCATTCCTCAACTTCTATAAACCAATTGTTGTCAAAGATCCACTACAATTTAATATTCCCCTGACCTTTTCCTCTGGATACCAAAACAGACTTACCATTCCCACTTGCTGTGAAGTAGATTCCAACTCACAGTAATACCATGTATGTCAGAGTACAACTCTACTCCATAGGGTTTTCAATGACCGTTTGGTTTGTTTGTTTTTTTTACAGGCGATCACCATATCTTTCTTTCTAAGAGTGGACTAGAAACTCTAACCTTTCAGTTAGCAGCTGAGCACGACAATTACTTATACCACCAAAACAGACTTATCGCTGTTGAGTGAGTTCTGACTTGACAGTGACTCTGCATCAGTTTCCGAGGAGCAGCTGGTGAACTTGAACCGCTGACTTTGTGGTTCAAACAGACATTGCAGTGTAGCGCATTAACCTGCAGCACCACACCAGGACTCCAAAACGGAATTAGTGGTAGTAGCTTGCCACAGAGTCGCTTCCTACACAGAGCGACCCTGTATAGGGTTTTCTACGCTGTAAATCTTTACAGATGCAGAAGGCCCCTTCTTTCTCCTGTGGAACCACTGGTTGTTTCGAACTGCTGACTTTGAGATTTGCAACCCAACTCATAAACACTACGCTCCTTAAAACAGATTTAGGGGACCCGAAGAATCAAAAGCTTCCTATAACCTATCAATGGCTAAGAGACTAAAACATATACATTGTTGATTTTGTTAAGTTGCTTCGCGTTGGTTCTGATTATAGTGACTCTGTAGGGTTTCCAAGGACAGGTTGGTGGGTTTGAATCACCAGCCTTGCAGTTAGCAGTCCAGTGCTCATCCTCCAGCGCCACATCAGGACTCCATTCTGTTTGGAACAACCTCCATATATCATCATATCTTAAGCAATGTCTTCTGTCACACTGTCTCCATTGTTCCCATGAGTAATAATAGTATGATCATTACATACTGTTGCCTTTGATACTACTGAAGTCCCAAACTGTTTGTGTCCAAATATGTGGCAATATATAAGGAGAACCTTGTATTTCTTTCCTACATGGCTCTTCAGAATTTACTTTCCTCTCTCTGTTGGTAACAGAGAAACAGACTCCTGTATAAGTTTTAGCCCATCCATAAAAGAAGATAATTTAGATAAATAGTATGTCTTTAGAATATTTGTGAATTATAATTATAGAATAAGTCTCTAAGGAGTCCTGGTGTGTTGCTGTGGGTTAATGTGTCAGACTGCAAAACCGTTTAAACTGCAAGGTTGGCAGTTCAAGCTCACCAGCTCCTCCTCAGAAACTTTATATTGGGTCACTATGGGTTGGAACTGACTCAACAGCACTTAACAATAACAACAACTAGGTCTCTAATAAAATGTTACCAGATTGGTAGCTTCTTACTCTTAATAAAAATTAATGTTCATCACTAAAGAAATAAGGAAAAACAATCAAAAATCAGCTTCAGTGTTAGAAGAATGAAATTATTAGAGAATGTAATAAAAATAATTATGCCAATATGATGACCACAAGCACTGTTGTAAACACTTGTAGACAACACCTTTACACATTATGTCGGAGTTGCTTTTGAGACTTGTCTTACACACTTATCAGAAAATTTCTCTAATTATTTTGTACTGTAGATTTCCTATCTTGGAAAGGAATTTAAAGTCTTCTCAAGGTCAGTGTTTCAAGCTCACCAGATGCTCCTCAGAAACCTAATACACGGTTACTATGAGTCAGACTGACATGACAACAACAACAACAACAACAACAACTTCTCTTATTCTAAGGGGGATGATCTTTCCTAGGTAATCTGTAGAAAACTGGATTTCTTCTTTTATTTTATAGAATGACTAAAAAAGTGATCCCCAAGACCTTGCTCTAAGGATCCTCTGGGCACATCGGTCCCTACTGCAAGTTTGACAATTATATAAATAGTTCTGTTCTTTGCTGTGCTGGGTTGCCTAGACGATCTCAGGTGACACACACCATTTACAGTTAGTACTAATGGAAGACTAGTTAATACTATTATTATTCAAATTTACACACCAACCACCAACACTAGTGATGCTGAAATTGAAGAATTCTACCAACTTCATCAATCTGAAATTGATCAAACATGCAATCAAGATATATTGATAATTACTGGTGATTACAACACAAATGGCTCAAGCGTGGCTACAATAGTGAGGTCGGCCCAAGATCAGGCAGTGTTTCATTCTGCTGTGCATAAGGTCATTATGGGTCGGTACCAACTCGATACACCTAACAACAACAATAACACAACACAAAAGTTGGAAACAAAGAAGATCAGTAGCTGGAAAATACGACTTTGGTGATAAAAAATGACACTGGAGATCGCATGATAGAATTTTGCAAGACCAATGACTTATTTATTCATTGCAAATATCTTTCAAAAACACATCAAAGGTAACTTGATGGTACTTAACAACACAACATGGACCTCACAAGATAGAATACACAGATCATCAGTCAAAACAAGGTTGGGCAGATTGTGGAATAGACCATAAAATGCTCATATGCAAGTTCAGGCTGAAGCTGAAGAAAGTCAAAATAATTTCACATGAGCCAAAATATGACCTTGAACATAGCTCATCTAATTTTATAGATCATCTCAGGAACAGATTGAACACATTCAACACTAGTGACCTAAGACCAGAAGACTTATAGGATGACATAAAGAATATCATCCAGGAAGAAAGCAAAAGGTCATTGTTGTTGTAATGTGCCGTGGAGTTGGTTCTGACTCATAGCGACCCTGTACAGGGTTTCTGAGGAGCAGAAAACCTCCTCTTTCTCCCGTGGAACAGCTGGTAGTTTCGATCTGCTGACCCTGAGGTTCACAGCCCAATTCGTAACCACTACACTACCAGAGGTCACTAAGAGGACAAAAAAAAAAAAAAAAGAAAAGACCAAAATGGATGTCAGAAGACACTCTGAAACTACACTACAAAATAGAGCATTAAAGCAACTGGAAAAAATAAGGAAGTAAAACAACTGAACAGAAAATTTCATAGGGCAGCTCGAAAGACAAAGTAAAGTACTGTAATGAAATGTGCAGAAAGCATCAAAAGGAAGATGGAAGGAATACACAGAGTCACCATACCAAAAAGAAATGGTCAACCATTTCAAAAAGTAGCATATGATCAAGAACCAATGGTACTGAAGGAAGAAGCCCAATCTGCTCTGAAGACATTGACAAAAAATAAGTCTCCAGGAATTGACAGAATACAAATTGAAATATTTCAACAATTTAAGCACTGGAGTCACTCAGTCATCTATGCCAAGAAATCTGGAAAACAGTTACCTAGTCAACCAATTGGAAGAGATCCATTATTTGTGTTCATTCCAAAGAGAGGTGATCCAACAGAACCAGAAATCGTTGAACAATATCATTAATATCACATGCAAATAACATTTTCCTGAAGATAATTTTTTAAGTGACTGCAATAGTACACTGACAGGGAACTTCCAGAAATTTAAGCCAGATTTAGAAGAGGATATGGAAGGAACAGAGATATCATTGTTGGCATCAGTTGGATCTTGGCTGGAAGCAGAGAATATCAGGAGGATGTTTATTTGAACCTTATTGACTATGCAAAGGCTTTCAACTGTATGGTTCATGACCAGGTATGGATACCATGGCAAAGAATAGGTATTCTGGAACATGTGACTATGCTCATGAGGAAGCTTACATAGACCAAGAGGTATTGGTTCGAACAGAACAAGGTGAAAATGAATGGTTTAAAATGAAGAAAGGTGTGAGCCAGGGGTCTATTGTTTCACCATACTTATTTAATCTGTATGCTGAGCAAATAACTGAGAGTTTGAATTATATGAATAATAATGTTGCATCAGGATTAGAGAAAGGCTCACTCACAACCTGTGATATGCAGATGATACAACCTTACTTGCTGGAGGCAAAGAGGACTTTAAAATACTTACTGATGAAGATCAAAGACTAGTCTTCAGTATGCACTGCACCTGAATGTAAAGAAAACAAAAATCCTCAAAACTGGACCAAAAAATAACTTCATGATAAATGAAGAAGGTATCAAAGATTTCATTTTGCTTGGGTCCACATTAAAAACTCATGCAAGCAGCAGGCAAGAAATCAAAACATGTATTGCATTAGGCAACCCTGTTGCACAAGACTTCGTTAAAATGTTCAAGAATAAATGTCGTTTGAGGACTAAGGTGTGCTTAACCCAAGTAGTATAGTTTCAGTAGCTTCATATGCATGCCAAAGTTGGACAACAAATAAGGAAAACTGTAGAAGAATTTATAAGTTTTAGTTGTGGTGTCAGAGAAGAGTATTAAAAGTACCATGGAATGACTGAAGAACAAAACAAATCTAAGAAGTACAGCCAGAATGCTCCTTAGAAGTCAGGATGTTGAGACTTCATCTTTCATACTTAAGACATGTTATCAGGAGGGACAAGTCCCTGGGGAAGGACACCATGCTTGGCAGAGTGGAAGGTTGACAAAAATAAAGGCAGACTCCCAACAAGATGGATTGACACAATGGAGCAGCAATGGGCTCAAATGTAACAATTTTGAGGGTGGCTCAAGGCCAGGCTATGTTTCATTCTGTTGTGGAGAGGGTTACTGTGAGTCAAAGCTGACTCAAAGGATCTAGAAGCAACAACAACATTAACCTATTGATTGGTTGGACATTCTAACACTCCCAGCGTGACTTGGAAGAAAAACCTCATGATCTGCTTTTGTAAAAATTACCACCAAGAGAACTCAATTGAGCAGAATTCAATTTGTAGCACATGACATCGCTGTGAGTCAGATACAACACAACAGCAATGGGTCTGGTTTTTGTTTGGGTATGTATACACTAAAAATGAATATAAAATGAAAAGTATTATTTCTACTGTTGAGGAAGAGGGAATGATACTCTTTTTGAGCTTAGAAAGATGCTTCCTTTTAGTATGAGAAGTAGTTGCTAAGGTAAGACTCCAAAATTATATAGTGACTGAACATCAATTCCTATCCTCCTTTCTTGAATAAGCATACTTTTACTACTCAGTAGTTCATTCTTCCTTTGCAGAGGGGCAATTCCTACTCAGATATGGGAAATGATTCACCAGGGAAATATTGCTGGTTTCCTTCATTGTGCTTTCCTGAGCTATTCAATAGGAAAATGAAGGGGAGCAAAGCAAGCATGGCTAGCTTTCTCTATTGATGTCAAAATGTTTAACCCAATTACAATTCTTTAGCTCAATTGCAATTCTGTGTTTCTTGAGATGGGAGAGTTCTCCCTTTAAGATGAATTCTTTCTTTCTTTCTTTGTTCGTGTTTCTCTTATCCTCTCATCTATGATCCCATGCCTTTTCTATTCCACACAAATATGTACAATTCTTCTTTAGCTTCTCCCAGATTATCATCAGTGCTATTGTGGTTTGTCTGAAATCGGAGTTTCTTGCTGTCATTTTTCAAAGTGCTGCTGACTGTGCTGTCTGAAGAATGGGAACTCACAAATTACTTCTGTGTCTCGAGATGAGAAAAAAAATGTGAAGTCAATTTCTTGAATTAATTAAGAGATAACATTGATATAGGAATGGGCTAGTGCCACAAATAATTATCACTTGAAATTACACAGTCAAAAAGGCCAATTAAAGAACCAAATATAGCTAATGAGAAAATTTAATTGATAATTTTTCAAGTTGCTGGCCGAGGCCTGCATTTGTTTCTGTCTTTCAGTAATAATAATAACAACAGAAGCTAAAACAATACAAAAATAAAGGCCAGAGACTCGGCTGATTTGTATTAGCAAGTTCCTTCTAGATCTCAGCAAAAGTTGATTTTCTAATGAGCTAAATGAATTTTATTTTCTTATACCATATCTATGGAATTTTAGTTTATTGTTATAGAAATGTTTCTCATTTAACCACGGTATCTTTTACTTTTTAAGAACACTATAATTCAAAATAGAAGAGAAGTTTCTATTCTTTAAGCTTACTAGTTAAAAAATAATAATAATAACTATATTCCTCTCCTATCCTTCACACTCTTTGGGACTATGGCACACTATGTATCTTGACTGACTTTCCTGAAGAAATCATCTAAAATCTATGGTTGAAATATGCAAATTATCTTTAAAAAAATAATTGCTAAGCAGGAAAAGCAGTTGCTGTTTAGTGTCACTGAATTAATTCTGACTCATAGCAACCCTGTATAGGGTTTCCCAGGATCACTGGTGGGTTTGAACAGTTAGCAATGCTGAACCTACAGAGCTGCACCAGGATTCCTTATAACCCAAAACCAAGTGAGACCAGGAACCAAAAGAGGTAAGAGGATTATTGAAGCTGGCTTTTAGCTTGAGGGTTTTTTCCAGAGTCCTGAAATTTTGAGGAGCTCTGGTAACTATGTCGGATAAGCACTTGATTTGTTAACAGCAAGGCCAACAGTTCAAACATCAATAAATCTGAGAGGAGGAAGAGGAAGGAAAGGAAGAGAGAGGGGGAGAGAAAGATAAGGAAGAAGAGAATAAAGAAGAGGAGAAGAGAAAAAGAACAAAGGGCAGTAAGAAGAGAAGTAGGAAAGAAATATTGTATGTCTCAAAATACCTATTTTTAGAATTCATACAACCTAGCCTTTTTAAGGGTCTGATGCCTGAATTTATATCTGAAACTAAAATATTTAAAATAAGAATTGATTTGGTACTTGGCAGAAGGAAATATAAATCCTCTTAGAGGAATCCACACTCAACTCATACTTCAAGTATTTCAATTCAAAGGCCAAAAAATTGTAATGTAGAAAAAAAAAGCAAGAGACCAGGAATGAAAGCCAAAAGAAATAAATGAAAACAAGATTATATTAACAAAAAATTTCAGATATTGTAATTATCAAATTCAGAATTGAAGAAAGATAAAAGGATAACTAGATAGTATTTTTAAATATCATAAAAAATTTTAAGCAGTTTGAAATATGTCTTCAGAATATTAAAAGGAAAATCATAACCATAGAGAAATAGTAAACCAACATCCCAGAAAGCATCTATAGGAGAAGTCATAACCTAGAGGAGAGAGTGAAAGAAATCACCAAGAATGCAGAAGGAAAAAAAATTCAAATATTCATCGCAGTTTATCTGGAAAGAAATGACAGACTCTTAGCTAATTTTAACAAATCCAAAGATAGGAGATAATTATGCTTAACTTCCTGATAGAAAATAACTGTTGACCCAGAACTCCACATTGAGCAAAACTGTATTTCAAATCTCTTTTCCAAGCAAAGACCAAGAGATTGCCATTCTTCCTCCTTAATGGAATTTCTGAAGGACTGCACTCTGTTAGAAGGTAATGAAGCAGAGAATCATGGTCTGAGATTAAAAAAACAAAAATCCTGAATAATAATTTTGCTATTGTAAATATGTTATAGCATGACACAAGCTTTCGTAATGTTGCTATATGTACAATAATAGCAGTACATTATAGTTTTATAATAATTCAACATTTACACAAAGTTCATTTCTACATGTTTTGAAAATAATTAACAGATAATGTAAGGGTCAAGACAGAGTGGTAGAGTAGTACTTGAACCCAAATTTTTCAATATATGTTCAGGCTGATATATTAGCTGTGTAATACATTCTTAAACTGACTAAAGAAATAATTTAACCTGATGTTCAGTAATGAAGAACAGAATTGCTTATTGAGATGTAGGGTCTACTTTGCTATGGAATTAATAAGAGAGAAACACATATAATTAATAAAACATTTATATACTTAATAGTATAACACAGTTCAAGAAATTATTGTGCTGTGTATAATTTCACCAGCTGCTCTTCAGGTTACTAATATTCAGAACAGACTCAATGGCACTTAACAACAACAATATAGTTATTTTATTTAAATAATACTTTTAAAAATGTACCTTCTCCCAGCAAACAATAAATTCAAAGGAACTTAGCCAAGAAATTGTTTTAATCATATATAATACAGACCACAGAAAATGGCTTATATGAATATCAAAATATATATTTGATTGAAGGAACTGGCTTAGCACAATGCCTGGCACATAGTAAGTTCTCAACAAAATATGTTTATTCTCAGTACATATTATTTGCTAAGGGTTGTCACAGTGAGCAGTCTAGAACTTGTTAGATGCTGTCGAGTTGGTTCTAACTCATAGCGACCTGTGTACAACAGAATGAGACACTGCCCGGTCCTACGCCATCCACAAGATTGTTATGCGTGAGCTTGAGCCCATTGCTGCTGCTACCACTGTGCCAGTTCATCTTGTTGGGGAACTAGAACATGCATTTAGTTAGTAGAGGGTGAAACTAAGGCAGAGATGGCCATATGTGCTCACTAAATCTCATTTCTTTCCTGGCACAAAGTGTGTATATTTTCCAGTCTTCCACACAATTAGAACTTGCCATGTGACTAAATTCTGGAAAGCAGGATGTTTACAGAAATGATGCATGCCATAGCCAGGTCTAGCCCTAAATATCTTCTCATACAACCTTTCTGCTGCTTCTCCATTCCTGCTTAACTAAAATGGCTCTTAAGAGGATCCTGCCTTCCTCATGACTGCATGGTACAAGACTGCACTGCCCCTATGTTAGAATTGTGGTATGGACCAGAGATGAACTTCTATTAGATGGTCACTGTTGTTTTTATAGCAGCTGGCCAACCTTGTGGGGTTATGGTATAATATGATTATATCTTACCATGTTTAGCTGTTCTTACAGTTTCAGAATATAATTACACGACTGTGGAATGCTGTATTAGAATTTACAAAAAATGGAAATTAAATCTCATTCTATAAGAGGAGGCCAAAATTTCCATGGCAAAGGAAGCCACATAGAAATTCAAGATCATAGAACAAATTACTAGAATATTTTTCCTTTAACTCCTTAAAACAGTTCTTAGGCGGTTTCTCTTTTTATGAAACTGTAATAAGAATCTGTTTTGTATCTAAATCTGCTTTTATGCAGCTTTTTGCTGTAACATGTCACTTCTTTGTCTGTCTTTTCTAATTCATTCAGCTCTTAAAAGCTAAAAGTATACCTGATTTGCCATTTCTAGGGACTAATTGGTACTTACGTTAATTGCATGAGGTACAATATCTGGATAATGGCAGTCATCTTGTTTTGGGTCGTAAGGGCTACTGCTACTCTAGGCTCTACAACAAGGCTTTTCATTACTACATAATACCCTTTAAGTGGGGTTCTAAATTTTATTTTCAGGTATTAATTGATGCCCCCTTGAGTCTAAGAACGGAAATGTCAAGAGTGACAGCAGTTACCTTGTTAATTGTTCACTTCACACTTGCTTTCACTTTCACTACCTGAATATTTTCATTATGTGATTATTTCACCTGCAAGTTGGCACAATACAAAACTCTTGTCCATTAGCTGTTTTTGCAGGCTGGCCCTAGTACAGGAAATGTGCACTGGAAAGCTCATAGTCTTATAATTTAATGAGAAAATGGAAATCAATTATAAATTCTCAATGAGTCCCGAATAACTACCAAATTGGAACAACTGCCATACTGACAAGGTTTGAATTTCACCTTTGTGTAGCTTGTGTGTTAATTCATTTCCTAAAATAGTTTTCAGTTTTGTCCAATATTGCATACTTATTGGTGTTTTCAATTTGAGAAAATCAATAATAACATTTATGTAATTTAATTTTTTTAAACCACAGATGGAGGTTTATGACAGACTTAAAGATCTTGTGATTTTCCATTTAGCAATAAGTCAAAGAAAGCACAAAATTCTGCAATAAAAATAAATGCTTTCATTTAATTCTATTTTCAAATATACAAATCTGAATGCACAAAAGTTGTATTTCTCTGTAAATTTCTAGTATGTAAGGCTATTTTATAGTAGAAAAAGGCTTATTAATTTCTATTAAGGAAAACTTGCAGTAAAAAATATCCCAAGATAAACACTTAATGTGAACCAAAAGTGTGATTTGTTTTTTAATAGAAAACTCATTGAATTACTTAGAACAAACCCTGGAATACAGTAGAAGATCATCAGTAAATACTTAAATGAAGATTCAAATAAACAGTAATTTTTTTAAAGTTTTGAATAAAAATTGATGAGACAGGATATAATGGTTAAACATTTTTAATGAAAACCGATTTGCTAGTTTCTTTCTGAACCTATCTTGTCTGTGCATTTTCGATACATGTGTTTGAAGCTCTATGGCCTCCATGACTCGTTTGGTTGTGGTAACTGCAAATTTAAGAAGCCCTGATAGCTTGATTGCTAACTGAAAGGTAGGTGATTAGAATACACCAGCCACTCTGAAGGAAAAAGATGTGATGGTCTGCTTCTTAAAGATTTATACACTTGGAAACCTTTTGGGACAGTTCTATCCTGTCCTATGGTAGGTTCTCTATGAGTGGGAATTGACTCACAGCAATGGGTTTGGTATTTGTTTTTGTAGCTGTGAATTAGTTTACCCAAACATTCTTTCATCTACTTTTGGACATATTATATTAGAAGTGGGGAGAAGATCATACTAAGAATTTACAGTCTTGGAAACCCTGTAGAGGAGTACTGTACATCATAATTCACTCTATAGCGATGTGTTTTTGTTTTGTTTTGTTTTGTTTTTTAATGGGGGGCAAAGTTATGAAACTTCATTGCCATAACTATACACTTTTAGGGAGTAAGTCAGTAAGCTTAGGAGCTTATTACCATAGACTTTGGAGACATCTAGATCAATTAACAATATAGTCCACAAAGATAATGTTATACATCTTACCTTGGTAAGCAGTGACTAAGGTCCAAGAAGAATGAAGTCCTTGACAACTTCAATCTTTTCTCCATCGATAAGAATGTTGTTTACTGGTCCAGTAGTGAGGATTTTTGTTTTCTTGACATTGAGATGCAATCCATATTGAAGGCTGTTCTTCATCAGTAAATATTTTAAGTCCTCTTCACTTTCAGCAAACAAGGTTGTAACCTTGAAACTCAAACTGACCTTGTGGTCCAGTGCATTATCCTGCAGTGCCACAGGTAAAAATGGTGCATGGTTATTTATGACTTTGATAAAAAAAAAAAAAAAAGACTGTGTGTGCACTGGGACATGAGTTATGTGAGTCCTGGTGTGGCGCTGTGAGTTAATGCACTGGACTGTAAAGTCTGTTTGAACTGCAAGGTCAGTGGTTCAAGCTCACCAGACACTCCTTGGAAACCCTGTACAGGGTTGCTATGGGTTGGAACCAACTCAATGGCACTTAACAACAACAACATAAATATATTATGATCCTGGGTGATGCAAATGTTTGCTCTATGCTACTAACTGAAAGTTTGGCTCTTCAAATCTACTCAGCGATGTCTCCTAAGAAAGGAATCATGATCTGTTTTCCCTACAATTACAACCAAGAAAAGCACTCGGGCTCTCCATGAGCTTGAACTAATTTGAGAGCAATGGGCTTGTTTGCTTATTTTGTGTATGAAAGAATATTTAAGTTCTAAAAAATGAATATTAAAATGGGAGCAAATATAAGTTCATATCTGCTTTCAAGCATTTTCATTGTTAAATTTTGAAGTTTTATTCCTAGCAACCTGTTATATGCTATTTCTGATTTGTAGCATTTAATGATTTCAAAGATGGTATTTAATATACCAATGTGAAGAAAACTTTTGTTTTCCATTAACTTTTGAACATGGTCTTATTTATCTAGTTGACATCTGATACTAGGAGTCATTATCAGGACATTTGGAGAAACATATTTAACTTAGTGTTTTCAGCAGAATGCTACCTTAAAACAATTCTTTCAGTTAGCCAATCTAGAAGACAAATGATCTGCAGATGCTTGTTTGTTTCTCCCTCCTATTAACACTCTAGCTTCCTACAACTCCTTCATTTATCCGATTTTCAAAGGAGCTCTTAATTACTTCCATCCCCATTTCAATTGTAAATGAATTTTTATCACATTCTTTCATTAGAATAAATCCTCCAACCTATTCAAGAACCTGACACCTCCCCACTGATTTACAAGTGAGTCAATGTTGTTAATCAGATTCTTGCACTGGCTTTGGGGTATCTGGATAGCCAGTGCTGGTAACTCATAATCACAGCTATCTTCTGTCTCATTTCACTGCAGAAAAAAATTAAGTTTTTTTTTCAATTTTCATCATTTCACTTCAGGCAGGCTGAAATTAAATGGTATTAAGAAAAATAAAAAAATCTTTAAATTGTCTTGAAAAGATTTATTAATTCACATTGTTGTCTATGTGGCCTATAGTTTCAGTGGGAATAATGTGAACAACTATAAATGAGTTGTGGTATGGCACTGTAGGATAAGAACTAGACCGCAAGATTGGTTTGACCTGGAAGGTCAGCAGTTCAAATCCACCAGCTGCTCTTCAGAAATCCTCTATAGAGTCATTATGAGTCAGAACTGACTTGAAGGCACTTAACAACAACAACAATATAAACACAATGTTTTTGTTATGTGCCATTGAGTCACTTCTGACCCATAGCAACCATGTATAGGGTTTCCTAGGAGCAGCTGATGAGCTTGAACTGTTGACCTATGGTTCAAACCTACTTTGCAGTCCAGTGCATTAACCCACAGTGCCACACCAGGACTCCATTGCTATCTTTAGATTTGTTTTATTTTCTATTACTTTGCCACTTAATATAAATTTTCTTTCTTTCTTTCTTTCTTTCTTTCTTTCTTTCTTTCTTTCTTTCTTTCTTTCTTTTTGTTAATGGAGCTCTCTGGCTTTGTAGGATGAACAGTAGACTGCTAATCCTAAAGGTCAGCAGTTTGAGTCCAGCAGCTGTTGTACAGGAGAATAATGAGGATTTTTGCTCCTGCAAAGGTTTATAGCCTTGGAAACCATATACAGGGTTGCCATGAGTTGGAACTGACTCAAACGCACTTACCCAAAACAACATAACCCACATTTGTATTAATGGTTCATTGAAGTTTCCATGAAGTATATGAATATAGCAAATGTGCTTCTGAAAAATATAAATAATCAATATGAAGTATAATCTAGGTGTAATTCTGATTTCCCTGTATTGTGATTCTTAGCTGTTATAGGGACAAATTATGGTAGAAATATTTAGGGAAATCTTAATTACTATTTCATGTTTCAGATTCCACATCTTTGTCATTTCTGTACATCAAAATAATTCTCTTTCAGAGGTTCATTTTCAAATCGCTTATCCCTACTCATCTAATTATAGTTTTGCCTTTATGCATAATAAGAAGTTCTGGTGGCATAGTGGTTTATTCATTGGGATGCTAACCTCAAGGTTAGCAGCTTGAATTCACAAGCTGTTCTGCAAGAAAAATAAGCTTTCTGCTCCTGCATTGAAAACCTTGCACAGGTTCAATGAGTTGGAATTGATTAGATGGCAATGGACTTGGTTTTCTGATAAACTAAACTATGCAACCTAGGATGTTGATTTTGTTAAAATGTGCTATTCCTTACTGCATGGAAGCATATCTTATGGCTTAATGCTGATCAAGTTTTGTGGCCAAATCTGTCATGCAGAGTCATTATTTGTACAAACAAAAACTCTAACTCATCTTTTCAGCTAGCAAACTAGCTACATCTCCAAGGTATAACATATTTGTCAGTTCCCTTTTATCATTTGTCCAGTACAAGATTTACCTAGATTGCTGCAATACTAGATCTTGACTCTTCTTCTCTTGGCTCTCTCTAAAGTCATCTGCACACTACAGAAAGAGTCACTCGCATGCCCATTTCATGCAAAATTGAAACTTTACAGTTTGGTCTTCAGGTTGGTCACAAACTTTTCTCTAATTTTCTCATCTTATCTCTTAACACTAATCTCCCTTGTATTGTTTGTCAGTCACATTGGCCAGGTGTCAGTTCTACACCCAGTGAGCTCTTCTGATCAACGATATTTATTGGTATGTTTTCATCTTTCTAAAATCCTCTTCCACAAAATCTTTCCGTGGATAACTCTTCCTTATCCAACAGATATCAAGTTAAATGGTGCCTTTGTAGAAATAATTGTTCTGACTAACCATTTGCTGCCAAGTCAATTCCAATTCACATGGATAGAACTGTGATCCATGAGATTTTCAATGGAGGAAGTTTTGGAAACATCACAGGTCTTTCTTCTGAAGAACTTCTGGATGGACTGGTGAATTAACCATTTTCAGCAGCCAGGATTGGTTGACTTGGCTTTCTTTTTTATCCAACATGCTGTTAGAGTTGTTCACTGCTGTTCAATTCTTTCCCCTCTTATGGTAACCCCATGCACAAGAAGATCCAATCACTTCTTTCTAAAATAGTGATTCTCCCTCAATATCTGTAATTTCCATGTGTATTTCAAGATTCCTCCCTAAAATAGGAATTCCATTATTTTAAGAACTCTCATATTTTCATTGTAGTCTCATAACCTAACATATTGTTGCTATTGTTGCTGTTAAGTGTCTGTGAGTTGATACCCAACTTATGCACAACAGCATGAAACCCTGCCCAGTCCTATGCCACCCTCATAACCGTTGGTATGCAGACACTGTATCAATCCAGCTCATGGAAGAGCTTCCTTTTTCTTTTTTTATTCTGGCCCTCATATTAATAAGCAATCAGTCAATATCTGTTAAAACTATGAATTAATAAGTGAATAAATTATGGCAAGATGTATTCTACCTTATCCTTATTGCAATTTTTTTTTTTTTTGCTTTGTTTTGTTTAGTTTTACTCTCATACCAAATTTATCAATATCACAGATGCAAAGCTGTTTTGGAAAAAGAGATGAGGAAGATATAAAAATCAAAGAGAATGTTCCACAAAGCAGAAAAAAGTCATTTCCAAATACTTCACCCGCTAGTTATGACATTGCAGCAGGAGAAAACTCCTATGCAAATTCAGTCATGCAAGTCCCATTCAGCTCAGGAAAATGTGTAGAAATTGATTGAGTGAGCAGCTGGTGATATTGTAGTCAGGCTCTCTGGAAGTTAATTGGGAAGCGTTGTGAAAAATCCTGACATTGTACATGTAGCTGTAGTGACTTCCATCATGCCCTAGACGCCTATCACACACAGTTGCGCTACACTATTACAAAATAACTGGATGCCTCGGAGTCTCCGATGACTCTCATCAGTAACCCGCTAAGAAAATGGTGGAAGGGGGAGTGATAGGCTCAAGCTTGAACTTTTATAATTGGGATGAAAATGTCCCAAACCTTCTGGTTTTCTACTCCCTTCAAGAAACTCTTTTATTTTCATGTAGACGGGGGAAAAAATTCTTTTTTTCCAAGGTGTCTTTATTACATTGTACTTAGGGAAATTATTACATTGAAATATTTTTTTACAGTGTTTAATTTATGTATTTATATTATTTAGCTATTGTCATGAAACTGAAAACATAGTGACTGAAATGCTAAGTGGGCATGTATTATCTCTCCTAATTCTATGGTTCAGTTTGGCAGCACTGTTGTTCTGGAATGGGCTAGCTCATGTGTCTGTGATCAACTCTTCGGTCACTTGATGGTCTAGGATGGCCTCTCTTAGAGTGGCATGATACTTCACCTTGTGCCTCTCCCATCTTCAGTGATTATTATATTCTGTGCATTCTGCACTGGATTATAAATATGAAGGTCAAGGTATAAACTGAGGATTACAGGCAAAAGAGCAGTTGAGCAAAAGTGCAGATGAACAAAAAATGCCCTATTTCAATGGAACTGACAAGAGGAAAGTTATGAGTACAATAGTGTGAAATAAGATTCAAAAAGTAGATGGATCATTGAGGGCTCTGTATCCCAGGCTGAGTTTGAATTTTATTCTATGACATTAAAATACAGATTTTATATTTCAACTCTATGCCTGGCACTCTTCAAAATACATTTTCTCATTTAATGGTTCATCCTGGTATGGCACTGTAGGATAAGCACTGTACTGCAAGGTTGGTTTGAACTGCAAATTTCAAAATCACCAGCCGCTCCTTGGAAACACTATATAGGGTCGTTATGAGTTAGAATATACTTGATGGCACTTCATGATAATACCCCTAGAACAGTGGTACTACTTCTGATCAGTTGTTGTTAAATGCCGTCGAATTGATTCCAACCCATAGTGACCCCGTATAGGTCCAAGGAACAGTTGATGAGTTTGAACCGCTGACCTTATGGTTCAAACCAATTTTGCAGTCCAGTTCATTAACCCACAGCACCACACCAGGAAGTGGGATTTATTCTCATATCTAAGGAGCTCTGGTAGTGTAGTGGTTACAAATCGGGGTGCTAATCTCATGATCAGCAGTTCAAAACTACCAGCTGTTCAGAGAGAGAAAGATGAGGCTTTCTGCTCGTGTAAAGATTTATAACCTTGGAAAACCTGTACAGGGTTGCTATGAGTCGGAAACAGACTCCATGGCACATAACAACAACAACAATAACAACTGGCCTTATTTTTAAACCACTGTTGTTGTTTTTATTGACTCTGTCAGGAGTACTGATTTATTGGATGTCTAACCTAAGTACACAGAAAATGCTAAAATGACTGAGAGGTGTCTGATTTAATTGACCTTAGAGAAAGTAAAAGCAAAAGTATTATTTATGATAGAGATGGAGAGCCCAGGTTCCAGAGAAGATTAGTTTGGATCTCAGTTCTACCACCAATTTTGGTAGTTATGCACTTTGATTCATATGTAAATGGTGGTAATAGCTACCTCTTCAGTGTTGTGAGGATTAAATGATTCAATGCAGACCCACAGCCTATGTGTCAATGGTGGTTTAATGTTATGAGGATGCCCAACTAGCTTCAGTGGAGTTTTCAGATTAGGAAAGACCTGATAATCAGCTTCTAAAATAAGCCAGAGAAATCTCTAAGGATCACAATGGTCTCATGAACAACAAATCAAGGGGATGAGAAGAGGACCCTTGAATGCTACGTTCCATTGTGCAAAGGATCACCATGAGTCAGAAGGTAACTGGCAGCAGCTAGCAACAGCAATAACTAAGTGCTTAGCAGAGGAGCTGTTACACTATGTACTCTCAATAAATGTTAAATATCATTCAGTGAAAAAAGAGGAGCAGAACTTTGAGAAAAGGTTGTTAGTAGCGTTTGAGACATGTTTAACATGAGGTCCACTTGTATCTAGAACTCATAAAAAAGATCTGTGATAAAAAGATAGCTTCTTTGAATCATTAGCGTTTGAAATCATATATGGTTGTAAAAACCTAAGAAAACAGATGATCCACAAAAGCAAACCAATATAAAAAGGATGAATAGAAGAAAATTTTTAAAAATATTAAGTGGAGAAGAGAAGAAGTCAAGGAAATTAAAAAGGGAAAAAGTGCTTTAAGTATTTTTCATAAAAGTTATTGTTTTGTGCCATCAAGTTGGTTCCGACTCATAGCGACCCTGGATAGGGTTTTTGAGGAGTGGCTGGTGGAGTGAATTGTGGACTTGCAGGCCAGTGCTTATCCTACAGTGCCACACCAGATTCCTTTAGTGTGAGAAGTAAAAACAATTAAGATCTTTCATATTATTTGATAATTGTCCCATTCTGTTGGATCACCTTTCTTAGAATGGGCATCTTTTCCAGTCAGTTAAGTAGGTAGCTGTCTTCCAAATATCTTGGCTTACATGCATGAGTACTTCCAGCTTTTCATTTGCCTGTTAAAACATCTTAATTTAGAGTGAAAAAATTATCAATTAAGATGTTTCAATACACAGATGGAAAGCTGGAAGCACTCACACATCTAAATCAAGAAATTTGGAAGATAACTATCTGCTCAACTGACTGGAAGAGATGACCATTCCAAGAACGATGATCCAACAGAATGTGAAAATTATCAAACAACAAAATTAATATCATTAATACCATTAATGGTTGCCAGCAGAGATTCTGAAACTTGCTCTCTAGCACAGAGATGCTATAGCAAATAGAAGAAATGAGGAAGCAAAAGAGCTAAAGAGAAACTTTCAAAAGTAAGTTTGATAAAACAAAGTCAAGTATTATAGTGAAATGTGAAAAGACTTGGAGTTTGCAAACCAAAATGGAAGGACATACTCAGCATTTCTCAAGCTGAAAGACCTGAAGAAGAAACGCAAGCCTTGACTTGTAATACTGAAGGATTCAATGGGCAAAATATGGAATGATGCAGAAAGCATTATAAGAAGATGGAAGAAAATACACGAGTTGGTTAATAATCAACCATTTCAAGAGACAGCATCTGATCAAGAAATGAAGGTAATAAAAGAAAAAGTTCAAGCTGCACTGAAGGCATTGGAGAAAAACAAGGCTTCAGGAATTGACAGAATGCAAACTGAAATATTTCAAAAAACTGATGCAGCACTGGAGGTGCTGACTCATCTGTGCCAAGAAACTTGAAAGATAGCTACCTGGCCAACTGTTTGGAAGAGATTTATAAAGTGCTTCTTCCAAACAGAGGTGACCCAATTGGATGCAGAAATTATTGAATAATATCATTAATATTATATGCAAGTAAAATTTTGCTGAAGATAATTTAAAAATGGTTGCAATAGTACAACAACAGGGAACTTCCAGAAACTCAAAAGAAGACATGGAACTAGGGCTATCATTATTGACATCAGATGGATTTTGGTCAAAAGCAGAGAATACTAGAAAGATGTTTACTTGTACTTTATTGACTGACTGTGTGAATCATGATAAGCTATAGATATTCTACATCACTTAATTGTGCTCATTAGGAACCTGTACACAGACCAAGAGGCAGTCATTCAAACAGAAGAAGAGGATACTGAATGGTTGCTGAAAGTGAAGAAGACTTAAAATACTTACTGATGAAGGTCATAGACTGTAGCATTCAGTATGAATTACAATGTGATTCATGTAAAGAAAATTAAAAACCTCAATAACTAATTAACATCATGATAAATGAAGAAAGGATTGAAGTTGTAAAAACTTCATTTTTCTTGGATCCACAATCAACACTCATGGAAGCAACACTCAAGAAATCAAAAAACGTATTGCTATAAGCACATCTGCTGCACAAGCCGGCTTTAAAATGTTCAAGAGCAAAGATATGAGTTTGAGGACTCAAGTGTGCCTGACCCAAGCCAGAGTATTTTCAATAGCTTCATACAACTGTGGGAGCTCAATCGCGCCATACGATAAACACGGGACTGCAAACATAAGGACCATGGTTCAAGCTTACCAGCTGTTCCTTGGGAGAAAGAGGATGCTTTCTGCTCCCATGGAGATTTAAAGCCTCAGAAAACCTATAGAGTATTGCTTGAATCAGAACCAACTCAACTCAACCATACTTAATAACAACAACATATGCATGTGGAAGTTGGCCAATGACAAAGGAAGACCATAGAAGAATTAATGCATTTGAGATATGGTGTTGAAGAATATTAAGAGTGTCATGGACTGAGAGAGGAACAAATAAATCTGTGCTGGAAGAAGTATAGAGTGAATGCCCCTTAGAAGCCAGAATGTCCAGACTTTGTCTCTCATACATCGGACATACTATCAACAGGGACCAGTTCCTGGAGAAGGACAGTAGGCTTTGTAAAGTGGAGGCTCAGTGTAAAAGATGAAATTCCCCTACAAGATGGATTGGCACAGTGGCAGCAGTAGTGGGCTCAAGCGTAACAATAATTGTGAATATGGCACAGGACTGGGCAGTGTTTTGTTCTGTTGTACTTAGGGTTGCTATGAGCAGGAACTGAATAGACAACACCTAACAACAACCATTTATATCCATACAAATTTTGCTTCAAGATAAGTCAAAAGCAGTTGCAGCAGCACACTGACAGCAAACTGCTAGGAACTCAAACTGAGTTCAGAAGATAATACGGAATGATTGATATTATTGGTGATGTCAGATTCTTTTTGGCTGAAAGTATAGCATGCCAGAGAGATGTTTACCTGTGTTTTACTGAGTAGGCAAAGGCATTCAACTGTGTGGATCCTAAAAAATTATGGATAACATTATGGATGTTGGGAAATCCAGAACACTGAATTATGCTTATGCAGAATCTGTACATAGACCAAGAGACAGATTTTCCTACAAAGCAAGGAGATACTAAGTAGTTTAAAATCAGGAAAAATGAGTGTCAGTGTTGTATCCTTTCACCATACTTATTCAATCTGTTTGCTCAGTAAATATCCAAGACAGTTGATAATACGATGAAGAATGCAGCATCAGGATTGGGGGAAAGCTCATTAGTAACTGCACTAGACAGATGGCACAACCTTCCTTGCTGAAAGCAATGATGACTTGAAACACTTCCTGATGAAGATCAAAGACAACAGCCTTCAGTATAGATTCCACTTCAACATAAAGAAAACAAAATCCTCACAACTAAATGGATAAGCAACATCGTGCTAAATGGAGAAAAGATTAAAGTTGTCAAAGATTTCATTTTATTTGGATCCACAATCAACATCCATGGAAGCAGCAGTCAAAAAATTAAACAATGTATTGCATTGGTCAAAAAGCCTTTTTAAAGTGTTAAAGAGCAAAGACTAAGGTGCACCAAACC
>NW_006408571.1:669070-670270 GCF_000296735.1 Chrysochloris asiatica
AAAAAAAAAAAAATCTAGTCAACTGTGGATAGCCAGAATGTTCCATAAAAGCAAGAGGTGAAACTTCACCCCACCTACACTAAACATGCTATCAGAAGAGACAAGGCCCTGGAGAATGGCTTCAGGCTTGGTTAAGTAGAAAGACCCTCAGTGAGATGGATTGACCAATGGGCTTAAATGTAACAATGACTGTGCTGATGATTCAGAACAGGGCAGTGTCCCATTCGGTTGAAGCTGGGGTCACTATAAGTTAGGACCAACTTGATAGCACCTAACAACAAGTGTTAGAGAGATTTAAAAAGATGAGGATTTCTAAAAGACCTCTAATTTAAAATGTGCAAAAGAGGACTTCATGATTTTCCAAACTCCCCGTCTTGGTGGCTGGCACTACTAGTAATCATAGACAATATCACTGGCAGTTGCCAAAAATATGTGGTATGTGGCACCAACTATCCCTCCCACAATTTTCACTGCTTCTCTATTGGGTTTGATAATTCACTGCAATGGCCACACAGGACTCAGGCACCACATTCACAGTTACAATTTGGAGTCAGGACTGCTCAGGGTACAGCTAAGTACCTGGGGGCATCCCACTGTACAAGCAAGCTTCCAGCCCAGAGTCACTCAGCTCTACTCCATCCATGGGCAGGGAAGTGCACTGCTCTATCTCATGCTCTGGTTCTGGGTTCTGCTACTGCTGCTCCTCTACCACTCCTCCCATGTCACAGCTCTACTGTCCCTGGGTCAAGGTCAAGGAGGTTCAATGTGTAGGCATATTGGGGTCCACTCCTGGCTCTTCTTTTTTGATGGTAGTGAGACACCCCTTGTCCTTCTGAGATCACTCATTTTAAATGCATGCCAGGCTTTCAAGTTTTTACAATTACAATTAACTCTGCAGAAATGTTGTTTGTTACAAACTCTGACTATAAGAGACATTATTAGATCATTCATTACACCACAGCAGTATTCTTGCGTTTTTGTTTTTTCTCTCATTTCCCATCCCTTCAAGGCTCTAGGGAGCTCTGATGGCACTGCAAGATAAGCACTAAACTGCTAATCAAAAGGTCAGCAGTTCAAACCTACCCATTGCTCTCAGGAGAAAGATGAGGCCATATTAAATGAAGTCTCACCCATGTTCCTCATCTACTTTACTAATCCCTAATCCATGGCACATAACAACAACAACAACAATCTATAACA
>NW_006408571.1:670370-671305 GCF_000296735.1 Chrysochloris asiatica
CTGTACAGGGTCGCTATGAGTCGGAATCGACTCCACGGCACATAACAACAACAACAACAACAACAATCTATAAGAAATATGCAAATCATTCTTTCTATTATTGATAGAATAAAATTAAATGAATGCAAAAGATCTGTATGTGATGAACCCCCAATGTAGAGTGCTTAATATGCTTCATTGTATATAACACGGAACTGAACTAATAATACATATACAAGAAATGTTTTCTAATTTTAAATTACCCACTTCATAACATCATGAAGAGGTCATGTAAAATCTTTGTAGGCTAGTTAATTTTTTTTGAGTTAACCATTATGCTAAGTGATTATAGAAATATGTCAGATTAAATGCTTCTTAAAATTTTTTAAATTAATTAATTGTTTTTTGCATTTTATCAAGGAGATTGTCAGTGCATTCTATTTATAATTAGGTTTAAAATGTGTTTGTGTATGTATGTGTTTACATACTTGTTTTCCTTAAAGAGCTTCTATGGTTTTTAATTTCTAATAATTTGAGTTATGAATCTTATGTGTATTTCCCTATTGACATTGGTGTCCTGAAAGCTTAGAGTCAAATAGGAACTTCTTTTTTTTTTTTTTTTGACTTATGTTGAAATCTTCACCATTCATTTGACAGTTTGTTGCACAGTGTTGTCTTGTGTATTGCTGTGATGCTGGAAGCTTTGCCATCAGTGTTTTAAATACCAGCAGTCCTTGTATGGCATTGTAGGATAATCACTAGACTGCTAACCACAAGATCAACAGTTCAAACCCACCAGCTGCATCTCAGAAACCCATACACGGTTGCTATGAGTCAGAACTGACTTAACAGCACTTAACAACAACAACAGAATTACACATGGTGAATAGGTTTCTGTGGAGCTTCCAGATTAAGACAGACTAGGAAGAAGGAGAGTTACACCACTAGTGAATGTA
>NW_006408571.1:672645-680333 GCF_000296735.1 Chrysochloris asiatica
TACAGAAAAATTCAAGCCTCAGTTTGAGATATGAAGGATTTTATGGACAAAATACTGAATGATGCATTAAGCATCAAAAGAAGATGTACCAAAAAACAATTGTACCAAAAGAGTTGATTGATGTTCAACCATTTCAAGAAGTAGCGTATCATCTAGAATGGAGGTTACTGAAGGCAGAAGTCCAAGCTGCACTGAGAACATTGATGAAAATAAAGTCTCTGGGACTTGATGGAATATAAATTGAAATGTTTCAACAAACTGATGAACAGCTGGAGGCCCTAACTCGTCCATGACAAGAAATGGACTGACCAGTTGGAAGAGATCTATATGTGTACCTATTCCAAAGAAAGGTGAACCCCATGGACTGGGCTGTCATCAAACCAATCATCAAACCAATATCATTAATAACATATGCAAATTAAATTTTGTTGAAGAAAATTCAAAAATTGTTGCAGCAGTATACAGACAGGGAGCTGTCAGAAATTCAAGCCAGATTCAGAAGAGGAAGTGTAAACAGAGATATCCTTGCTGATGTCAAGTAAATCTTGACTAAAAACAGAAAATACCAGAAAGATGTTTATTTATGTCTTATTGATTATGCAAAGGTATTTGACTGTGTGTATTATAACAAACTTGGATAACATTGCAAAGAATGGATATTCAAGAACATATAATTGTGCTCATGAGAAACCCATACACAGACCAAGAGGAAATTGTTTGAACAGAACAAGGGGCTACTGAATGTTGTAAAATCAATAATGATGTGCACTGGGGTTGTATCCTTTCCCCATACTTATTCAATCTGTATGCTGACCACATCATCTGAGAAGCTGAATTATATGTAGAATAATTTGATATCAGGATTGGAGAAAGACTCATTAACAACCTTCAGTAGGGATTGCGGCTTAATGAAAAGAAAACAAAAGTCCTCACAACTGAACCAGTAAATAACATCATGAGAAATAATATTTCAAAATATTTCATTTTTCTTCAATCTACCATCAGCACTCATGGAGGCAGCAGTCAAGAAGTCAAAAGACGTATTGCATTAGGCAAATCTGCTGCACAAGACCTCTTTAAAGTCTTCAAGAGCAAAGATGTCAGTTTGAGGACTAGGTGCTCCTGATCTAAACAACGGTATTTTCAATAACCTCATATGCATGTGAAAGTTGGAAAGTGAGTAAGGAAGACCATAGAAGAATTGATGCATTTGAGTTATGGTGTTCAAGGAGAATATTAACAGTACCATGGACTGCAAAAAACCCTCAAACAAATCTATATTGGAAGAAGTACAACCAGGATGTTCCTTAATCTCTCATATTTCAGACATGTCATCAGGAGGGACTAGTTCCTGGAGAAGGACATCTTGCTTTGTAAAGTGGAGGGATAGAGAAAAAGAAGATAGATCCTCAGTAGGATGTATTGGCACAGTGATAGCAGCAATAGGCACAAGTGTAGCAACCATTGTGAAATTGGCAGAGGACCAAGCAGTGTGTTCATTTTGTTGTGCATAGTTTTCTATGAGTCAGTACTGACTCAATGGCACCTAACAACACGAACTGCCAGAAGAAAAACCAAATACGTCTTGTAAGAAGTACATACAGAATGTTCCTTAGAAATAAGGATGGGGAGATTTTGTCCCTTGTAATTTGAATATTCAACATTCTGGTTTTCTGACAGTGTTCCACTCTCTCCATAAGGTTTTCAGTGGCTGAACATTCAGTAGTCAGCCTCTTCTTCTTCCTTGTCTGGCTTAGTCCAGAAGCTCAGCTGAAACTTATCCAACATGGGCGGATCTTGCTAGTATTTAACATATCAGTGGCTTAGCTTCCAGTATCACGGCAACACAACAAACTGACAGATGAATGGTGGAAAGGGGTTGGGGAGTAGTAGATATATATATTGCACAGAAACTCCATGAAATGAAAACTCTAAGTCATGAAATGTAGTATAAATGTTTAGAAAAAGAATACCTGCAGGGGAAATGTGCCAAAGCCAGCATGATCTCACTGCATTTATTTATAGGAAGAGATTCTTTTCTTCTACAAGGAGGCTGGCTTTCCTGTTTGCAGAGTTCTACTCTCATGTGTCACTTGCATCTCTCCTTTTTCCCACGCTGCTTGCACATCTGGCATCTGTGGTGGAGTCTAAGATTTAGGATGGACTCTGTTTCGGAGGTATCTGGAATACGTGACATGACTTGTTTTGTGCTTATGCTGAAAACTGGTTAAGAGGTAGGTTACTGTGTAGCTGATGGTTAACAGTCTCCACTGGATAATTGAATAAGGAGGGAAGGCTCACAAGCCCCATTGTGTTCTGGACACAGGAGATAACTTTCTCCATTTTATCTTGTTTGTATCCTGCCTGCCTGACACGGAGCTAGATTCTATATCTTGTCCACATCCTGCTCCTCTGTTCTTTGCATTTGGAGGTTTATTTCATGGTTTTATTGATCTATTTCCAATACTGCTTTCCTGCTGCCCCAGTAGTTTTTCTAAATTGTTTTCTTCCTATTCCCTTACCTTAACAATACTATCTATAAACAGCATGAGACATAGATATTTGAAGAGTAATTTTCCCAAAAGAAGCAAGATCATAAAAAATAAATAAATAACACTGAGATCTCAAAAAAAAAAAAAATGCTCACTAATTTACAACTCTTCCTGGGTTGCATGTTCCAGAGAGAAGGGGATTCTAGATAAAATGTGAAGCTATGTATGAAACCTCTCAAACTCAGTTCCCTTGAGCTTCTGCATGTCCTGGAAAGAAGCATTATTTGATGAAACACAAAGAACTCTATCATAAGAGTCCTTAGATCTTCTACTGTGGATCTCCTTTCAAAGGGGTTGAACACCACAACAGAAAGCTGTTTTGTTCAGCCTTGAAAGAAAGTGAACCCTGCAGAAAGAAATGAGATAGTATACAATTTAGAAGGTATTACCAGTAAGAAAAGATATTCACTTCTTTGGGAGACTCCAAGAATTTCAGTTCAGGCAGTGTCTCTGAAACCTTTCTGTTTAACAGAGGGGTATACAAAGTCATGAGAATAAGAATAAGAAAGAGACAGTTGAGATGATCTTTCCAAGCACATAGACGCAGTCACACTATGGAGAGATGCTAGATATAGATTTGTATGCCTAATTTTTAAAAAAATCTGAACTATTTTTAATTTGCCATAAACTCACAATCCCCTAGTAATCTAATATTTCTACTCTCATAATAAATAATTCTAGTAATAATAACTAATGACTCCACTGTCAAATCTAATAAATTTACTTCCTATTCACTTATAAAATTTATTTTAAAAGAATTTATGCAATGCTTACTAAATTTTAAGAAGTGTTCACGGAAACCATAATACAACAAATAATATTCTAGAGAAGGGGTTAGGGAGAAAGATAATTAAGATTGTGTTCCAAAAGTTGAATTTTCTAAATTTATATCAGAAAAATGGGTAAGATTTTTATAGCATTTTTTGGGGGGCATCAAAATTAAATGGATTCTACCACAGACCATAGCCATCTTTCCTTGTAATGTCCCAAAAGGAAATAAGTGCATTCTTACATAAAAACATATACATAAATACAAATGAAAAATGAGCAAAAACTTACCATTTTATTTTTGTCTGAGCTGATACCTAGAATCCCACAAAACTATCTAATAAACCCACTTTAGTGTATGTCTTGAGCTCACTTCCTAAGTCAGGGATCTACCTATCCCTAAGACAATGCTTATAATGTCAGATTTCAAAGGCAGAAGCAAAGAGAACTCTTTAAAGAGTTTGCTAAGAAAAAAGTTGTCTTCATGTGTTGATGGTGGTTTTCAGTTTATCATAGCATATATCCTGGGGGAGTTCCATCCTCAGTCACTCAAGAGATATTGTTGGTATTGTTCTTGCTATTTCTCGTTTTCTTAAATATTGTTGAGTTGATTCCAATTCATGGCATTCTTTTGTAGGGTTTCTGAGGAACAGCTGGGTTTAAATTGATGACCCTTTAATTAGGAATCCAGTGCTTATCCTTCAGCACCATACCAGGATCCCTCAGGGAATATAGCATTTTCCAAAAGTCAACCATTTCTTTTGTTCCACCTGTGGTAAATGTATCAATATCTTCTATGTAATGATTTGTATGCACTAAATATATTTTATACAGGATAAGGAAATATCAGACTCTTGGTATGTTGTCTAACACAAAAGAAATTAAGGAAATCTATAAACACATCATTCACAATGATATGTCAATTTCCCAAGGCTCTGCAGAATAAATGATTCATCACTTGAGTGTGATGCCATTTTTTGATTTATTGTTCAAAATAGTTTCTGGGTAAATGTAAATTTTGACAAATTTTTGTGAACATTTCTTTTCAAGTGTTTTATGTTGACTATCAGGATATGTTTACAAAAGTTTGTCAAAATATACAGTCCCAAAGAAATTAGCAGTACCACAGAAATCTCATAGATGGAGATTGCATGATAGAATTTTGCAATACTAATGACTTGTTCATGACACATTCCTTTTTTAAGCACAATTAAGACACCACTCATCTGTCAGTTTGTCGTACTGTGGTAGCTTGCTTGTTCCTGTGATGCTGGAAGCTGTGCCACAGATATTTTCAATGCCCGCAGGGTCAGCTATGGTGCACAGGTGTCAACTAAGCTTCCAGATGAAGCACACTAGGAAGAAGAAGAGGAAGGCTACTTTCAAATATTTAGTCACTGAAACCCTTATGAACAGCAGTGGAACACTGTCAGCACCAGAATATTGAATAATAAAATATGATGAAGAGCACCAGAATATTGTCACATATAATGCTAGAAGATGAATCCCTCAGATTGGAGGGCACTCAATATGCAATTGGAGAAGAGCTACCTCCTCCAAGTAGAATTAACTGTGATGATGTGAATGGTGTGAAGACATCAGGACCTTCATTTGCTGAAGGGGCACAACTCAAAATGAAGAGAAATCACTGTAAAAATCCATTAATAACCAGAACATGGAATGTACGAAGTATGAATACAGGAAAGTTGAAAATTGTCAAAAATAAAATGGAACACATAAACATCGATATCTTAGGCACTGTTGTTGTTGTTGTTATGTGCTGTGGAGACAATTCCAACTCATAGCGACTCTCCAAAGGGTTTCCAAGGCTATAAATCTTTACAGGAGCAGAAAGCCTCATCTTTCTCCTATGGAACAGCTGGTAGTTTCGAACTGCTGACCCTGAGGTTGGCAGCCCGATTCATAACCACTATGCTACCAGAGTTCCTCCTAGTGAGCTGAAATGGACTCGCATTGGCCATTTTGAATCTGACAGTCACATAGTTTACTCTTGTGGGAATGATAAATTGAGAAGGAATGGCACCATGTTCATGATCAAAAAGTACATATGAAGATCTAGCCTACAAAGAAGGCCAGTTAATACAAACACTATTCAAATTTATGAACCAACCACTAAAGCCAGTGAAGATGAAATTGAAGAATTCTACTAATTTGTTCAGTCTGAAATTGTTCAAACGTGCAATCAAGATGAACTGATAATTATTGGCAATTGGAATGCAAATGCTGGAAAAAAAGAGGAAGGATCAGCAGTCAGAAAATATGGCCTACATGATAGAAATGATGCTAGAGGTCACGTGATAGAATTTTGCAAGACCAGTGACTTCTTAATTGCAAATACCCTTTTCAGAAACATAAAAGATGGCTATACACATGGACCTCACCAGATGAGATACACAGAAATCAAACTGACTACATCTATGGAAACAGACATTGGAAAATCTCCATATTATCAGCCAAAACAAGGCCAGAGGCAAACTGAGGAACCTACCATCGATTGCTCTTATGCAAATTCAGGCTGAAGCTGAAGAAAATAAAAACAACTCCATGAGAGATGGTGAGAAGGTCACGTCGATTACAGGATAAAATAGACTGCACAAAATGGAGAGAAAAATTAACAGACTATAAGGCAACCTCAAAAAAAAATTAACACTTCACAACATACCAAGAGAATGAAAATTCAAGAAGAACATAGAAACATTAAAACTATGAGGAAACTCACAAGAAAGAACACAAAAAGCATGAACTCAACAAAGGAAGACACACAGAACAAAGAAAGCAGCAACACCACAAAAAGCAAACATTATCAGAAATTAATCCATACCTATTGATAATTATACTGAATGTAAACAGATTAAATATACCAGTTAAGAGATGGAAGGTGGCAGATTGGATAAGAAAACAAGATCCTTCAATCTGCTGTCTGCAAGAGATAATCTCACACACAGAGATAAAAACAGATTAAATGTCAAAGGATGGAAAAATATATACCAAGCTAATTGCAATAAAAAATGATAGGAATGACAGTTCTAAATTCTGATAAAATAAACTTTAAACCAAAAACCAGCATAATAGATAAAGATGGACATTATCTGATAATTAAAGGTATAATTGACCAAGATGACATAACCATAATAAATATCTACACCCCCAATGAAAGAGCTCCAAAATACATAAAGCAAACTCTAATAGATGAATCTACAATAATAGTGGGTAATTTTAATACCCACATTCAAAATGGATAGAACAACCAGAAAGAAACTTGACAAAGACACAGAAAAACTAAACAACACAATCAGCCAACTGGACCTCATAGATATGTACAGAGCATTCAACCCAACAACCACACAATACACATTATTTTCCAGTAACATCTAAAATTCTCCAGAATAGACCACAACTTATGCCACAAAACAAATCTCCATAAATTTACAAGTATCAAAATACTACAAAGCATCTTCTCAAACCACAATGCTATCAAATTAGAAATCAACAATAGGAAGACCAAGGAAATCAAGTCAAATACATGGAAACTGAATAACACCCTGCTGAAAAGCGACTGGATAGTAGAAGAAATTAAATGTGATTTCACAAAGTTCCTAGAAACAAATGATAACGAAAACACAACATACCAAAATCTTTGGGACATGGTGAAAGAGGTGCTGAAAGGACAATTTATTGCAATAAATGCACACATCCAAAAACAAGAAAGAACCAAAATTAACACATTAACACAGCATCTACAACAATTAGAAACATACCAGCAGAAGGAACCTACAGCCACCAAAAGAAAAGAAATAATAAAGAGGAAAACAGAAATAAATGAAGCAGAGAAGAGAAAAACTATAGAAACAATCAACAGGACAAGAAGCTGATTCTTTGAAAGAGTTACCAACATTGACAGACCATTGGCAAACCTAAAAAAAAAAAACAAGAGGGAGAAGATAAAAATAACAAACATTAGAAACCACATGGGCAATGTCTCAATGGAGCCAAAAGAAATCAAAAGGATAATAACAGAATACTATGAAGAGTTGTACTCCAACGAATTTGAAAACTTAGAAGAGAGGGATACATTTTTAGATAAACATGACCTACCTGAACTTAAACACAGTGAAGTAGAAAACCTGAACAGACCAATAACAAAAGAAGAAACTGATCAGGACATCAAAAAACTCCCAACTAAAAAAGTCCAGGCCCAGACGGCTTCACTGATGAATTCTACCAAACATTCAGGAAAGAGCTGTCACCAATTCTACTCAAAGTATTCCAGAAGATAGAGGAAGGTGGAAAACTTCCTAATACATTTTATGAAGCAAGCATAATCCTCATACCAAAACCAGGGAAGGA
>NW_006408571.1:685900-687792 GCF_000296735.1 Chrysochloris asiatica
GGGGCTACAAAGGCAAGAAGTACTGGCTTATAAGCTTTCAAATGGGAACCTAGATCTGTAGGGCATGGAGGAAGATAGAATCTACACTTAGTAGTATCCAATCTATCTAGGTGGGGCTGATGAAAGGAAATGTGGATAGGTCTCTTGTGATACAAGAGTGAGTAATTGTTATCAGGACTGATTGTGAGGGTTGGAAATGTAAAGGTAGACATTTTGTAGCAGGGAGGGGAGTGATTGACTTTGCAGTCTAGGAGTGGAGGTCCCTGGGACCATAAAGGGAGAAGAGCGGAGAGCGGGACCCTACCCAGAGAAGCAGTGATGCCAGAGATGGAGGCAGAGACAATGACATGGAGAAATGGAGAAGCTGTGGACTTTAGATGCAGAGAGGGAGAGGGGCTGTGTTCTAATGACTGGGGGTCAGGCTTGCAAGGTATACCCTTTGGTTGGTTGATGATGCATGGGGGGTGTTGTAACCATGGCAATGAAAAGATACAAGATAGAATGAATGTAAAACTAATGTTCTCCCATGTAAACTATCACATAATTCACAATAAAACATTTTTTTTAAAAAAAGAGAGATGGGGATAAGATTCCTATGATTCAAAACAAAACAAAAAAATCTTATGAAGGTTCTCTATGAGTCAGAACAGATTTGATGACAGTAAATTTGAGTTTGATACCAAATATCTGCACTGCAAAGTAGTATATAGTTACATAGCGGCCGTTTGTTGTCAAAAGACTAGAGAGCTACTAAATGAGAAAGATCAACAATACTTATTAAACTTTTAAAGGTTATATTCCACATAATCCTATTTTATAAGGTAAATTTTGACCTTTATGGTTTCCAAGTTCTTAAATTATTGATATTTCAACAAGATCTTTCATGGCTTTTTATTATGTATTTCTACTTTTTTGTTTTGATTCTCTCAGACAAATTTCTAAGTCATTGTCTCCTTTTATAATGCTTTTAGTATTTATATATCGTTATAAAAGTAGAGAATACCAGAAATATATTTATGTGTACTTTATTGACTATGCAACATCATTCGACTGTGTGGATCACAACAAGCTATAGTTAACACTGTAAAGAATGGGTACTCCAGAACATTTTACTGTCGTCACAGACCAAGAGTCAGTAATTATGACAGAATGAGGGTATATTAAATATGAGGAAAAGTGAGTGCCAGCTTTTTATCCATTCACCAAAGTTATTCAATCTGTATTCTGAACAAATTGAGAAACTGGATTATATGAAGAAGATGGCATCAGGATTCGAGGAAGAGGCATTGACAACCTGCAGTTTGCAGAATCTTGCTTGTTGGATGCTAAGAGGACTTAAAATGCTTACTGATGAAGACCAGTATGGATTGCACCTCAATATAAAGAAAACAAACGTCCTCACAATTGAACCAATAAACAGCACCATGATAAATGGAGAAAGCATTGAAACTGTCAAGACTTCATTTTGCTTGGACTCACAATCAGCACTCTTGCAAGCAACAGTCAAGAAATCAAATGAGTACTGCTGGCAAATCTGCTGCAAAAGACCTGTTTAGAGTGGTAAACAGCAAAGTTTGAGAACCAAAGTGTCCTGACCCAATCCATAATATTTTAAATTGCCTCAGATGCATGTGAAAATTAGACAATGAGTTAGGAAGGAGGTATGAATTAGGAAGTGTTGGTGAAGAATCTTTAAAGTACCATGGATTTCCAGAAGTCCAAACAAATCTATCTTGGAAGAAGTACAACCAGAATGCTCCTTAGAAGTGTATATGGTGAAACTTGATCTCTCATATTTTGGACACTTTCAGAAGTGATCAATCCCTAGAGAAGGATATCATTCTTAAATCGAGTGTCAGAGAAAAAGAGGAAGGCCAACAACAAAATGGATT
>NW_006408571.1:688435-693549 GCF_000296735.1 Chrysochloris asiatica
TTCAATACTTTAAAAAGTTCCTGTGCAGCAGATTTGCCCAGTGCAATACGTCGTCTGATCTCTTGACTGCTGCTTCCGCAAGTGTTGATAGTTGATTCAAGAAGAATGAAGTCCTTGACAACTTCAATCTTTTCTCCATTGATAAGAATGTTGTTTATTGGTCCAGTGGTGAGGATTGACATTATGGCCCCCCAAATAGGCTCAAACCTAGCAACAACTGTGAGAATGGTGCAAGACTGGACAGTGTTTCATTCAGTTGTATGTAGGGTTGTTAGGAGTCAGAACCAACTCCATCACACCTAAATCCCTAGATTGTTGTAAGAGTTACTATGGACAGTTATGTTTCTTACTACTATAAACTAATTTCACAAAACTTTTTTTAAAGTATTTCTGGGAAATGTGGTCCGTTATAGATGTATGTAGCTTGAGGTTTTAAGCCTGCTCACATGCCAGTTCTTTTTCGTATTTAAAAAATACTCATTAACATCTGAAGTCACTTCATAGCATTATTTAAGCAGAATCAATTTGCTCATGACTCCTATCCTTCTACCCACACAAAATGCAAGATTTAATGGTACTATTACCTAGTACGTCTGAATTATACTAAAATTATTTCTATATTAGCACAAGTAGCCCTTTAGAAACTGAGAATTCAATTCCCCCAGCTCCCTGATATATTACTTTTTAACACTTCTTATTAATTTTAATGAAAATGATTGAAAGTAATATTCACTAAATGTTTTGGAAATTTACCAATCTATGTTAATACTTAATTGAAATGTGCCTGAGGCACTTAACATATATTAACCTCACACTGATGGCTATTTGGTGTTCTATAGAACTAAGAAAAATTGTAAATAACAGTAATGCCTTTGGGCAACAAGGCTGGAAATTACAAACCTAAGGTTAATGAAAATGACCTTTATGCACAAATATTACTGTCAGAGGTGAAAAGAGTGAGTTATTTGTTAGTTATGAAAAATAAACAACAAAATAAAGAGTATTCTCATATCTTACTCCTATTTACAGTGTCTTGACCTGTTGCTTCTTTTTTCTTTGGGAAGAATTACTTCATAACATCTGTTTTATAACTTGTAGCATTCCATTCTTATCTATTTTTCTTAGTTCTGAGTTCAAAATGTCCATCTTATAGAAAGCTTTTCTTTAAATATATATGTATATACACAATATGTATAATAAAATATATATCTATATAAGGAATTCTGGTATGGAGCTGTAGAATCAGCACTAGACTGCGAATCACAAGGTCAGCAGTACAAACCCACCATTTACTCCTTAGAAACCCTATACAGGATTACTGTGAGTTGGAACTGACTCGATGGCACTTAACAAAAACAACCACATCTACTTAACAAAGTCCTGGTGTGACACTGTAGGATAGAGACTGGACTGATAACCACGAAGTTGATGTTTCAAAATCAAAAGTCACTCTTGGAAACCCTATACAGTGTTGCTATGAATCAGAACCAACTCAACATTTAAATGTGGCTGTTGTTATGTGCCGTGGAGTCAGTTCCCACTCATAGCGACCCTGTACAGGGTTTCCAAGGTTGTAAATCTTTACAGGAGCAGAAAGCCTCATCTTTTTCCCACGGAACAGCTGGTAGTTTCAAATGGCTGACCTTGTGGTTTGCAGCCTGATTCGTAACCACTATGCTAGCAGAGCTCCTATATATATATATAATTCAGAGTGTTATATGAAAAACAATTTTAAGTGTGGTGAATTCTAAATTTTTCTTAAATAATAAAGAATGAATAGAAACAGGAATATATGAGGGTAAGTTAAAAAGTGTCACAAAATCATAGAAACCTTTATTTACAATGCAAATATATGACACTATCCTTTCTTACATACTTTACCATCTAGCTCTATCCACTTCTGAAAGCAGTGTTTCCATCTTTCCAACTCTTCACAGAAGAATTTGGAACTTTTCTATTTACACCACTCTAAAATGGCAGTTTTGCCATTCTTGAAGGACTCAAATTGTGTACCTTTGAAATGTTTTTTAAGTTTTGAGAACCAAATAAAAGGTCTGAAAGGACAATATCAAGGCTCTAGGGTGTATGGGGGAAGGTTTCCCAATGAAATGTGTATAGGACATACCTTGCAAACATTTAAGAATGAGCAGGTATGTTGTCATGATTGAAAAAGAGACTTCTTGGTGCAATGTTTCTGGCATTTTTCTCAACAATGCAGTTTCCAATTTCCTTAAAATTTCTTCTAAATAAACCTTTATGACTGTCCTATGTCCTTCCCTTTGGAATCCCCCCAAAACAGTTGCTATAACCTTCTGAGATCACCTTTTGGCCTTGAATTTAAGATCAGCACTAGACTGTTAATATCAAAGTGGGTAGTTCAAAACTTCAGCTGCTCTACTTTTGTAACCCTATACATGGGTCGTTTTGAGTCAAGATCAACTGGAGGGCACTTACTACAACAATAACAACCAGTCTCCTGGTGTATTATTGTAGGATAAACATTGGACTGTTAACTGCAAGGTCACTGGTTCAAACACACTAGTCATTTCTCAGAAACCTATATATGGCTGCTATGAGTAAGAAGAACTACCTCATCAAAACTTAATAACAAACAACAACAGATCCACTTGGAAGTCACTGTTTTGTTTGGACCTGTTTTTGAGGGCACTTGGCATGGCACTGTGGGTTATTGCAGTGGACTGCAAAGTCAGTTTGAACTGCAAGATCAGCAGTTAAAGCTCACCAGCTGCTCCTCAGAAACCCTATACGGGGTCTCTATGGGTCAGAACTGACTCGACGACATTTAGCAAGCAGCAGCAGCAGCAACAATGAGACTGTTGTTATTAAGTGACATCAAGCCGGTTCCAATTCATAGTGATCCTGTATAGGGTTTCTGAGAAGCAGCTGTGGGTTTAAACCACAACCTTGAAGTTAGTAGTCCAGTGCTTAGCCTACAGTGCCACACCAGGATGCCTAATGAGACTAAGACAAGTGTATATTACTGGAAGAACTTGTCTACAGCCATTTAGTGATTGAAGGCACATTTATTTAAACATGATTCTTTGGAAAGAAATCTGTTTCTGTAAGAACTGAAGTCCTAATAGCAATACTTTATTTCTCTCATATACCTGTAGAGATGCTATTGGACCCACTCACTAGATAGTCAATCTACTAATAAGTTTTACATGTGAGACATTGTGCTGTTGATGGAGTCATTTTTAAAAAAAGGAAAAAAAAAAAAAAAACTAGAAGAAAGAGATGATCCCTGCCATAGTAATCCTATAGTTAAACTGGGTAAACAAGATATACACACTGATGCAATTAGATAATCATGCAAAATATTGAAAAAACAAAACAAAACTGTTTAAATTCGGGATGATCTTTATGGCTGACCTTTCCTTATAGCTATGAAATGAAAAAGTGTCTTAATCACTTTCTTCAGTGTGCCATTTGATCAAAAATAGTATTATGAAAATTAAAACACAAGAATTCTACAAGGCTTTCTTAGTTAATTACCAAAAGGATCTTTTTATTCAAGGATTATAGTCACCAAACTCTATTGTTATTATAGAAGACATGTGCTGGTTACAAATTTTAATGAAAGCATTAGAAATTTTTCTCTGAAGATACTAAACATACATTTAATTAGAAATGTTTGGGTTCACTTGAGAAATCAGAGCTCTTGTTAACAAATCTTTTGTGCAAAGAAAAGCTGTGGTAACAACAGAATACAAAATCTTGTACAAGACACATGAGAAAGTATGCACAAAGAACTATAGAATAAAAAAGGAGTACTGATGTTCTGGGTTCCTCTATTCTGAAACAACCACAACTGTCATAAACAAAGGTATACAAATGACTGAAAATATATTCACACTCATTGACTTAATCATTCAGCTCTATAGAGACCAAGAATGCTTACTGCTGTTGTTAAGTGTCATCAAGTTGATTCTGACACATAGTGACCCTGTAGAGGGTTTCTGACAAGTGGCTGGCAAGTTTGAGCTGCCAATCCTACAGTATTATACCAGGAAGAAGGCGCAATATTTATGCATTAATTATCACCCATTCCATTCTTGGAGTCCTAGTGTGGCATTGAAGGATAAGCATTGGACTGTTAATCAAAATGTTGATGGTTCAAACCCAACAGCCACGCCTCACAAATCCTATACGGGTCGCTATGAACCAGAACCGGACTGTCTTGCATTGTTGGCACTTAACAGCAACATTATCCATTCCCACCTAATTCATTCATTGAAAACACATTCCACATGCCCAACATTAGTAATGGTGTTCACCATTCTTAAATCCTTTCTCCATTCTTGGTTCCATGACACAGCATGCTTCTAGATTGTATGCTTATGTGCTTTCTCCTTCTCTTTACTTTGCTGGCTTGCCTTTCTACTCCTCTCAGCTCTTCATTATAGACTGCCCCTCAGTCCCAGTCTTTACGTTATCCCCCATCATTCAAGACTGCCCCTCAGTCCCAGTCTTTACGTTATCCCCCATCATTCAATCCATAGCACATCACATCCATTCGTAAAGTTTGAACTACCATTTCTTTCCTGATGGCTCAGAATCCTTCCTGTATTTCTAACAATGATTGCTCTCCCAAACTTTAAATCTGAATTTCTACCTCTCTCCAACCCCAAGCCTTTGGATGTGTCTACTTGGCATAAAGATTCACATCTTCAGAAACCCTGTACAGAGTGGCTATGAGTTTATCAAATTATGTTCCATCTCAGACTTTATACCCTGTATTTTACTATAATATCTTCATTATTACCGGCATCACCATCACCATTCTTATAATGTCTTATATTTATTTGTCTGTTCATGCTTCTGGTGTAGTGAATTATCTAATGTCTCCTCTAGCCATAGTCTGTGTCTCCCACCAAACAATGTTTCTGCCTTTCTGGGTCTGGGTAAAAGAAAGTATGATAAGATACTGATAAGATGACATAATTTAGTTGAGAATGTTAGCAGAGTTCATTCTAATTGTAAAAATGTGAGACTTTAACATAGATATAAAATGAACCATTGCAGAAGCAGGGAGGATCTCACTACCATCAGAGAAGAGTCAGGGGGTGCTATGTGTCCTTTGTTGTTGTTGT
>NW_006408571.1:695134-714088 GCF_000296735.1 Chrysochloris asiatica
CCATCTTTTCTTGATGCATTCTGCATCATTCAATAATTTGCCCAAGTCGAGGCTTGAATTTTTTCTTCAGTTCCCCCAGCTTGAGAAATATTGACAGTGTTCTTCCCTTTGGACCCCCCAAATCCCTGTTCATTGAATATCCTCAACCCAGGGACAGAAAGCTGTGACATTGGAGAAGTGGCAGATGAGCAGCAACAGCAGAACCAAGAACAAGAGCATTAGACAGAGTGGTAGGCTTCCCAGTCCACAGAACAAGTGAAGCTGAGTGACTTTGGATGGGAAGCTTGCTTACAGAGTGGAGTGCCTACAGGCACTTAATGGGGGGACTAGGTTTCCTGAACTATATAGCTAGAGACTTCAGGTTGAAGCTTATGTGAAATGGTATGTCCTATGAGAATCTATCAACAGCCCTCAAAGAGTCTTGTAACATTGAGCAGAGAGAGACCTGCCTGTGGACATGGCTTGGAGAAGCATATTAAAAGTACCATGGACTGCCAGAAAAACAAACTGTCTGGGCAGAAATACAGCCAGAATGCTCCTTAGAAGCTAGAATGATAACACTTCTTTCATACTTAAGACATATTATCAGAAGGAACCAGTTTCTGGAGAAGCACAGCATGGTTGGTTAAGTAGAAGGTCAGCATAAAAGAAGAAGACCCCAGCAAGATGAATCTATGCAGTAGCAACAGCAATGGGCTCAAGCATAACAATGATTGTGAAGATGGCACAGGATCTGACAGTGTTTTGTTGTGTTGTATATAGGATCATTATGATTCAGAACTGACTTAATGGCACTTAACACAAGCAACAAATGAAAAGCTAAGGAACCCTTGTAGTATTGTGGCTTAAAACCACAAGATTAGCAGTTTGAATCCACAGAAAAAAAGATGAGGTAAAGATTTATAGTCTTAGAAACTTTGTGTAGGATTATATGTATTGGAACCAACTGGACAGCACATCACCATCAATGAAAAGTTGGAGATTTGTGTCTACCCAGAGACCCAACATAAGTAAAGCTACTGAAAACCCTATGAAGCTCAGTTCTACTTTAACACAGAAGTGGCTGTCATGACTCAATATCATTTTGACAGCAATTGATATATATATGGTGTTTCCTCCTTTCACAACCTGATGGGTCCACAGTCACATTATAGTATTAATAAGAAAGTAAGCATCTCTTTACAATCTATTTATTTACTGTCAAATACCTCCACTATGCTTGTGCTGTAAAAAAATATATTATCTAAAAGTATTATAATGAAAGAAAACCAGTGCTGCCTAAGATGCTCAGGAATTAAAGAACATTCTATTCTCAGGAAAACAGTCCATGACTATGTGGAAATATTGTTCAGTAGGGCAACCCTAATAAACAAGCCATTAAGAGTATTTAAGAAATTATTTTTGCATTTTTCTTGCTTTAATGGATCATATCCTTTACTTGTCTTCTCAAAAACTGATCTCATTGCTCTATAAGGTTTGGGGATACCTAATTCTTTTCTCTTTTGAGGCATACGGTATGATCAAAGCCTCAAATCTTTTTTTTTCTACCTTCATTTTATCACATTAAATGTCAATTTCTCACCATATGTAACCACAGAGTCAGGGCAAAATTCAGCACAGTATACTTGAAAACATAACTTAATTTTATTATCACAGTTCTAAAAAGGAGAACAGAGAAGGAAAAGAAACAGAAGTTTTCTTATGATCTATTATAAATAATGCACTATGTTATATAGTTAAATATGCTACCTTCCTTACTCCTTAAAGTTTAGAAAGTGTTATTAGTTTTAATTTATAGCAGAATAAATGAAAAATCAAAGAACATGACAAAAAAATTGAAACTGAATTTGAACCCAAATTTTGATTAAAAAAAGAAAAGTAAAAACACAATCAAGCAACTTATTTACAATATGCTATTGTTGTTATAATGCATCATCAAGTGGGTTCTGACTCATAATTACCATGTCTAAGGTTTCCAGGAAACGCCTGCCTCCAGCAGTTTGAACACTGACCTTGTAGTTCAAACTAATCTTTCAGTCCAGTTCATTGCAATAGTGCCACTCCACGACTCCATTCACAAAACAGACCCTATTTCTGACATCTTTGAAAACTTTGATTCAATTTTATGATCTACATCCCTTCAGATACAGAGGCACAAAATTATTTCACAGTAAATAAATATTTAGCACTCAACCATAAGGTCAGTTTGAACCACAGGTTGGTAGTTCAAACTCACCAGCTGCTCCTCAGAAACCTTAGACAGGATCGCTATGAAGTTGGAACTGACTTCATGGCACTTACCAACAAGATCAATTTAGTAACATATGCTTGGCCTTCAATGTTATAATTCAAATTTTAGCAATGAAATCTGAATTACAATTTTTAAAATGTCAGAACTAACTCTATCTCATTAAACAACAAATAAATCTTGTGATGTAAGAGAAATAAGAAACGTAAATGTCACTTTAGTCTCTTATCAGAAATAGCCACAATAGCAGCAGTTGTTTCCTTAGAGATGATATGAATGCTCGAAAGCCTCTTTATTTGCTTAGTAATTCAAAGAATGTTTTATTTGATTTAAATATATCCTCAAAATGTTAAATAAAGTCTCCTTTTTCAACAATAAATTGCTGGCCTATATTTTTAAGCATGTAGGCATCATCATATGCCTCTTCCAAACAAACAAGTTTGCAAAAACATACCCTGAGTTCTTGAAGAGATAATATTACAGAACTCCTATGACCTTTTGGAAACTCCAACATGGCTCAGTGTCAATGAAAATGGTCATTTTATCCAACATGAATATAACACTAATTATTCTATGGTTTTCAGACTAAATTCTGCTTCTACCATGTCAATGAATTTTAAATCTAGTTTGAAATACGAAAAATGACTTTTTCTTATACATGAAACAATGATTATCATGTCTGCTGACTAAATCAAATTATATCAAACAGTAAGGTCAGGAGGTTCAGAAAGAATTAGAGTCAGAAACCCTTAGGTTAAAAAAATTATATGCTCAAATCAAATCTTTTTTTTTTCCCTTCTTGACCCTAAAAAGCTAAATAAATAAGGTCAGAAAGAATAATAAAACAAAAGATTAGTGTCAAGAGAACAAACAAGATGGTAGGCCATGTAGCAGTGCAGTGAGGAGCTCCATCAGCAACAACACAGAATAAAATAGACACTTGAGTGGGATAGAAAGGAATGTCTTCAGCCTATAACTGATTGGAAAACCTAAAAGGGGTTCTAAAACTTGCCCAGTGAAACAGGCCTATTATGGAGCCTTTACAGAGTATAGGACCTTAGGTGGAATCCTGAGTCCCATCCATAACCTTATGAGGTTGGACATTCCCTCTAGAAAGGACAAGCAGACTAGCCTGGAACAGCTAGAAAAACAAAAGATACATCTTCAAAGAAAGATCATCAGGAAAAACCCCAAACAAAAATGGCAGCAAGATTGGCCACTATACAAGAATAAGCAAGTTGTTCACCAGAAAGCCATCATGGCAAACAACCAAGTTCCTTCAGGACAACCCCCCCTCTAAGACTGAAACTCAAAGGGAAAAAATGAATAGGCATGTGAGCTTGTTGGCAACCACATTGGTCTACTGGTGAGTGAAAGAGGGGGAAAGACAGCAATAAAGAAATGGGCTGAATTCAACCACAGATCATTGACTCCCGTTGACCTGGAAATGATAGAGAGAAGAGGAAGGGCTGGTTACTCCAAAGTGTGGTGAGACCTGAAGACACTTGAGCCCATGGACAAGGACAGCCACAGAGGACTAGAGCTGAGAGTGAAGCATCTAGCTGATATGAAGTAAGGGGAGATACACAAGAACACCCAAACTTGCAGATAGTACCCATTTGACCTAGCCTCGATGACTTGATAATCAGAACTCGACTAGAGGAATATTAAAAAAAAAAAAAAAAAATTTTTTTGATAAAGGAAACAAGGGTATATTGCTACAATTTGATGAACCTGACCGATACTCACGGAGGTAGTAGCTCAAAATACCAACAGAGAGGGAAGAAGTTTTCACATCAAGTATCAGTGCTATCCCCACCGTACACAGTGTATATAGGGATTGGCAACTTAGACATTGGATACCTAAAATGAGGGGCGATAAAGGCACAAAGTGACTGGCTGACAAGGTTTCAAGGGGGAGTTTAGTTTAAGGGTATGAGGGGGAAGAAAGTGTCCCCACTGAATACTTTTCATCTTGTCTAGATGGGTCTGGTCAAAAGAGATGAGGATAAGATTCGTATGATTCCATAATGAATAATTGTTATCATGACTAACTGTGACTGTCACAATTGTAAAGGTAGAATTTTTGTAACAAAAACAGGGGTGTGGTTAATCTTTCAGTCCAGAAGCAGAGGATCCTAGGACCATCAAGGGAGAAGAGCACAAGCAGAATGTGGGTCTTATCCAGAGCAGCAGTGACACCAGAGACAGAGGCTGAGATAGGGTCATGGAGAGGGGGACTGACTGAGGACTCTAGAGTTATGGGAAGAGAAGGACTAAGAGCTGGTGGCCAGGAGGCAGGCTTGCAAAATGTGGCCTTATTATATTTGCCTGAGCATTGTGTTGTTTTTAAAGCTAAAGCGAATAGAAAGAAATACTGTTAAATGATGGTACATGGAGGGGATTATAATCATTATAATGAATGAAACAAGGTGTATGATTTGTTAAATGTAAAACTGATGATGTGCCCTGTAAACTTAAAAAAAAAAAAAAAAATAGTGTCAAATCATATAGTCATTTTTAAGATGTTTTACACAAAGGTTAACATATGTTCAAAAAGTTTATTCACTCATAGCTAATTTAGTTATTATTGTTGTTAAGTATGAGTGAATCACATAAGTATCTCCTACCATTCTTTGTGGAGGCCTGGTGTGGCACTGTGGGTAAACGCGCCAGACTGCAAAGCCATTTGAACTGCAAGGTTGGCGGTTCAAGCTCACCAGCTGCTCCTCGGAAACCCCTATACAGGGTCACTATGAGTGATGGCACTTAACAACAACAACCATTCTTTGTGTCTAAATTGAATACATTTATGAAATTAACTCATGTTTGGTTAAGGGCTTAAATCTGTTACTTTAATTTATGCAATATCAACTGGAGAACTCTTGCCCTTTGCCATCAAGTTGATTTTGTCTCATTGTGACCCTAAAGGACACCATAAGAATGGATTCCTTCTTTGGGTTTCCAAGGATGTAAGTCTTCACAGAAGCAGATTATCATATCTTTCTCCCAAGGAGCAGATAGTGTGTTCAAATTGTCAACATTCCTGTTAGCAGTTGAGCATGCAACCACTGTGCCACCAAGACATCTTAGCTGGAGTTGTTAAGTGCTGCTGAGTGATTCTGACTCAGCAACTTCAGATAGGTTCTCTGAGGCTATAAATCTTTACAGGAGTGGACAACCTAATCTTTCTCCCACAGAGCAACTGGTGGATTCAAATTGCTGACTCTGTGGGTCAGTCTAGCTAAGGAATCAACTCTGGAGTACAGAAGATAATTATCTAACTAAATAAACCTGAAAGGGATGTTTATACCAGTTGCATGTAACGAAAAGTGAAAACACTTAGACACATGTTACACAGATGGTTATTTCAGTTATTTATGTTGGAGGTTTACTGAAAGTTATACTGTTGGTAGGTAGATAAATAGTCCACCAACGATGTCTATGTTTTAATCCCTGGAACTTGTGAATGTGTTATGTTCCATGATAAAAAAGAATTAAGATTGCAAATGAAATTAATCAACTGGTTTAAAGATTATTCAGGTGGGTCATAGTAATCAGAAGGTTGTTCATGAGTGCAAGAGGTTAAGTAGAAGAGTCAATATCAGAGTGACACAGTATAGGAAACAGCAAAATTCTTACAAAACATATGTAAAAGGTTGAGTTTTATATGAAACATTAGATTTCATCTGAAACATTATGAAATGATATTCAAGAAGATCCAAATAGGAGAGTTTCCAGTTTGGGAGGCAGCAGAGACAGCCAGGTAGGAAAGGTTCCATTGGGGAGGGATTGAAAACCCAGAGAAGCTATGCTCACGGAATACCACCAGAGGTCTGGATTTAACAAAAGGTCCAGAAGATCAGTTTACCAGCATGTGCAAGTGGAAAAACCACAGTATAAAGGAAAATACTGCGAGTTAGAAATTGCTCCAGATGGGACTCCCTCTGTGGCCACCCCCCTTGGTGGGTGAAGTTCAGAGGGTGCGGCTACAGTCAGACCAGCACAGGGAACTGGTGCTAAAAGCAGTGCAGTGACATTTGCAAAAGGAGGTGTGGGGGATTCTACACGTTTCCCTCCTCTTACCTGTCACCCTTCTTTGCCAGCCTGATGGCTTCAGACTAGTGGGTGCGCAAGCCCCCCAAAAAAGTTCTGCGCTGACCCCACAGTTTTCTCAAGCATAGAGAGAAAGAGCATGGTGGCTACTTATGACATCAGACTGTGGGTCCCAGCCCTAAAGTTAACTTGTGCAGGACCCTTTACTCCAGCCTATCCAGCAAGACAAACCTGGTTTGGCCTGACAGACAAATCATATGAACAATCTGTAACACCCCAACATAAAAGAATGCAACTATCTAGAGAATTATGCTGTGCACACGCAGATACCTAACTGACTTTAAGAGACAATCTTTCTCCCATTAACTTCTCAATATCTGCACATCTCTATGGTGGTGACTAGAGGAGGGGCCTGAGCAAGCAGACACCCCCACCCACTGCTGGAGGTTCCTACAGTGCACACACACTGCCTGTGTAGTAAGGTGACTGGCCAGTCGGCCACAGTTTTATTTTTTTTCAAAGTGGTGGTTTTTTGTCTCTGCTTTTATAGTGCTTCTGCTTTTGGTCCTTTTGATCACAATTTTCTCCTGGAGGTGGGAGCTTTTTCTCACTACATTACTCAAGAAGAGACAGCAACCATGGCCATATACCCAAGCTACAAGCATACCCCATAATATTCCACCATTGAGACAAGAGCCAATAACAGCTGCAAAAAGGGAAGCCTGTCTCCTGATCATATCTGCTAAGAGACGTCCAGTAAGATTAATAACTCAACAACAAACATCCATTTAAGCATTAAGAAACCTGCAAAGCTACTGGAAATGAAAAACAAAACACACAAAAAAAGATCTCAAAACACGTCCAAAAACATAAAAGAGTAACTGAGACAAATGAGCTGGAGACAGACAAGGGCTACCTAGAAGAGGCAGAACAGGTTTTGGATTTGCCTAAGAAGGAATTCAGAAGACTGATATGGAAACAAATTCAAATACTCCGAAAAGGGGTGGAGGAAAACAAGGAAGAAGCCAGGAAAGTACTACAAGACTGATACCATTAGGAGAAATACTTGAAAGTGAACACTAAAAATTTAGAAATTCCACACATACTGTAGAAGAATATAATTTTGATCCTGGGCTAGACATTTTTTTCCTTAATCAAAAAATGAAAGGAATTAACTATAAAATAAAAGACTGATAGATATAACATTGTAGAAATGAAAACATCTCAATTATCAAAAAGTACTATAGACACTGATTTGATGCAGTCTCCAAATTACACAAGCTTTTTGCAATCCAGATAACCACAGGATTAGTAGCCACATTTGTTTTAAACCATGAATATTAATAAGAAAAAGATAACCCAATGGGAAGACAGGGAAAATAGCGGTAATGGGAGTAGCCAATATATGACCAATTCTACTAATAATTGTTGTTAAGTGCTGTCGAGTCAATTCTGACCAATAGCGACCCTGTATAGGGTTTCTTAGGAGCAGCTGGTGAGCTTGAACCACCAACCTTGCAGTTTAAAAAACTTTGTTGTCTGACACATTAGCCTACAATGCCATAACAGGACATCTAATAATTAGGAACATGCAAATTAAGACCTCAGTAAGAAAATTTTGTAGTTGTTGTTAGATGCCACTGAGTTGGTTCTGATTCATAGCAACCCTATGTACAATAGATGAAACACTGCTTGGTCCCATGCCCTTCAGTCTTTCCTATATTTGAGTTCATTGTTGCAGCCATTGTGCCAATAAATCACGGAGGGTCTTCCTCTTTTTTCTGACCTCTGCTTTAGTAAACTTTATGTCTTTCTCCAGAGACTTGTCCCTCCTGATAACAAGTGAAGCTGCAAAAAGTGAAGCCTATCTCCTGATCATATCCAAAGCATGTGAGACAAAGTCTGATCATCCTGTCTTCTAAGGAGCATTCTGGTAGTACTTCTTCTAAGATTTGTGTGTTCTTCTGACAGTCTATGGTATATTCAATAATCTTCACCAAATCCATAATTCAAATGTACCAATTCTTCTCTGATATTCCATATTCTATGTCCAGCTACCTTATTAATATTATAGATAGGTACCATTGAGTCTCTTCCAACTCATCATGACACTCTGAGTAACAGAATTAAACATTGCCTGGTCCTCCACAATCCTCACAATTGCTTTTATTTTGAGCTCATTATTATCACCACTATGTCAATCCATCTTGTTGGGGGACTTCCTTTTATCATTGACCATCCAGTTTACCAAGCACAATGTCCTTTGTGAGGGACCAATCCCTCCTTACAACATGCCCAAAATACAAGAGGTGAAGAAGTCTCATGATTCTGGCTTCTAAGGAGCATTCTGGCTGTACTTTTTCCAAGACAGATCTAGCATTCCATAGTATTTTCAACATTCTTGACTAACATCATAATTCAAATGCATTGGATTTTCTATGAACTTCCTTATTGATTGCCCAACTTTCATATGCATATGAAGTGATTGATTGGAACTACCATGGATTGAGTCAGTCACACCTTAGTCCTTAAACTGACACTTTATTCTTTAACATTTAAAGAAGATTTTTACAACAGATTTGCCCCATGAAATACATCATTTGATCTACTGACTGCTGCTTCCATGAGTGTTGATTATGAGTCCAAGCAAAATGAAGTCTGACAACTTCAATCTTTTATCTGTTTATCAGGATGTTATCTATTGGTTCAATTTTGAGGATTTTTGTTTTTTCATTGAAGTGCAATCCATACGAAAGGCTGTGGTCTCTGATCTTCATAAGTCGTCTCTACTTCCAAGCAAGGTTGTGTCATCTGCATATTGCAAGCTATTTAGGAGTCCTCCTTCAATCCCGATATCACAGTCTTCTTCATATAATCCCATTTCTCAGATTATTGGCTCAGCATACAGTTTAAATAAGTATAGAGAAGGTAGACTACCTTGACGCACACCTTTCCTAAATTTAATGCATTCAGTATTCCCTTGTTCGATCCCCTTGCCTCTTGGTCTATGTACAGCTTGCTCGTGAATACAATTAAGTGTTCTGGAATACTTACTCTTCACAATGTTATTCATAATTTGTTATGACCCTCACAAGTAAATGTCTTTCTGGTATTCTCTGTTTTCAGCCAGTCTGATGTCACAAATAAAATCCCTAGTTTCAAGTTCTCTCTCTGAATTCACCTTGAATTTCTAGCATATCCCTGACAATGTATTGTTGCAACCAATTTGGAATTACCTTCAGCAAAATTTTACTTGCATTTGATATTAATGATATTGTTTGCTGACTCTCCCATTCCATATGGTCACCTTTCTTTGAAATGGGCACAAGTATAGGACTCTTTCTATCAGTTGGTCAAGTAGCTGTTCCAAATCTCTTGGCATAGATAAGTAATGATGTCTAGCACTGCATCAGGTTATTGAAACATCCCTTTTGGTAATTTGTAAAGATGTACACTAGTTTCAAACTTTATACTGAGCAAATAACTTGAGATGCTGAATAATATGAAGTATGCATTATCAGGATTGGAAGAAGATGCATTAAGCATCTACAATTTTCAGATGACATAACTTTGCTTGCTAGAAGCAAAGCGGCCTTAAATTACTTGCTGATGGACAAAAGACTAAAGCTTATAGTACAGATTGCACCTCAGTGTAAACAAAACAAAGATTCTCACAATTAGCCCAGTAAATAACATCATGATAAACAGAAAAAAGGATTGAAATTGCCAAAGACTTCATTTTTCTTAGATCCACAATCAACACTCTTGGAATGAGAAGTCAAGAAATCAATTGGCATATTGCACTAGGCAAATCTGCTGCAATAGAGCCCTTTAAAGTGTTAAAGAGCAAAGATATCAGTTTGAAGACTAAGGAGAGCCTGACCTAAGTCATGGTATTTTCAATTGCCTCATTTGACGTGAAAGTTGGACAACGAATAAAAACAACCTTAGAAGAATTATTGCATTTGAACTATGGTGTTAATGAAGAATGTTGAAAGTACCTTACTAGAAGGTTGTCATAAAAACAACCAAATCTGTCTTGGTAGAAGTACAGTCAGAATGCTTCTTAGAAGCAAGGATGGAAGGACGTCCTCTTTTGTTCTTTGGACATGTCAGGAAGGAACAGTCCCTAGAGAAAGACATCATGCTTGTAATATGAACGGTCAACAAAAAAAGAGGAACACTCCCAACAAGGTGGACTGACACAAAGGGAGCAACAATGGAACACAACAGTGCTTCATTCTGCAGTGCTTCATTCTGTGGTTATGAGTATGAACAGACTCAAAGGCACCTAATATCCAAAAGCCTAAGAGGCCATTGACCACCTCTCCCCCATTACAGCAAAGAGATAGGATTTAGAGGAGCCACAATGCAAGTCAGCATTATGTAGGTGATATGGGAATTTTAAATAATATAAGCAGAAGACAGATGCATTCATTTCCTGTAAAATCTACTTCAGTGATTCTGTAAGATAGCGTTTTAAATACTTCTATTCAAATAAACATGATTTTGTACTGTACCTCCTGCTGCAGTAACTTTAAAATGCTGCAAGTAAAAACTGCTAAAAATTACAAATTGCCACCTAAGCTTCCCTGCCTACGTGGTGATAATTAGTCCTATTTTTAAAGAACCACAAATTATTGCCAAACAATTAGATACATCTCTAAGAATTCTCATTTCTTTCCTTTCAAAATACATTTTTAGAAGAAAAAAAGAAGAATCTATTTCCATTCAAAGTTGAGTTTGGGTATTGTTTCACTCTTACATTGTCTCTAAAAATAAGTAGTTGATATAAAGATCAGAAGTAAATGGGAAGAGCAAGTTTTGTGCTAGCAAACTAGAAAGGCTGATAGGCATTGATTTCACAACTGTTTGCCTCTTCTCTTATTGCTATGCCAATGCCTCTCTCAGTGTAAGCTTATTCTTACTCTTATGTGTCTTGTCCTCCCACTTAATTCAAACCAGAACTTGAAATGAAATTTTATATTATAACTAATAATTTATATTACATCTAAAAATATGCTTATGGTTTATCTTCTTTCCATTATTTGTGAGCTTCCAAAGGCAATGACCAGATTATGTTTGTGATATTAATTTCTCTCTAGCACTTAGCAGTGCCTGGCATAGATCAGGTACTTATACTTTACACAAGTGAATCATTGCTAGTTTTGTAAGTAGAATAATGGATTCTTTTTAAATTCCCCACCTCTTACTACATGGGCTTTCACTTAACCCCTCTCTCCCTACTGCTGAGGGAGAATTATACTACTCCTTCTCTTGCTTAAGACAGCAGAGAGAGCACATCAATGCTCAAAAATTATGTGTCAACTAACTTTATGCTCCATCAATATCCATTTAGACCAACCGAGCAAATAATCCTCATCATGAAGGACTTACTTTTAAGTGGCACAATAAATGATAAGAAAAGTGGTTCACAAAGCATTGCATGATAGAAAGCATAAGATATGTAGGGTTTCTGGAGTTAGAAGTAATTGGATTTAGGTTTCTTTGGTGAATGTTGAGTAAATACAATAAAAGAGTACTTCCAAAAATTTTATAACATGCAATACTCAGGTTATTATTTTAATCTCCTTTGACAAATATTTTAGATGAACTGTTTTGATCATTTTAGGACAGAACCACTTATTTTTAAGCCTATGATAAGGCATATTCCTTGTATCATTTAAAATAAATTTTAATAAAAGTTATCTTAAATATTGTTGCCTTTAGCCTTACCAAATCCTTTCCATTTGTATGGGGCTTTATATTTTCAATTCACTTTCAGTACAAGTATACTCATCTCATTTGATTCTCTCAACAATCCTCTGAGTTGATGCTACTGTGTTATATCAGAAAACATATTGAGTCCAATTCATTTTTTTAAAAACTCCAGTTAAAGGGAAGAAATCATAAGAGACTACCATAAAAAATCAGTCTTCCCTTTTTGTGTAAGTTGTAAGTAAACTTGAATTTTATGTTTCTTTTTATCAGCATACCTCTCTACTTAGGATCTTGCAGACACAAAGATAGTTTGCAATCGCTACACAAAGAACCAGGAAATATCTCTCATCAATTTCAAAGTATTGATTTTAAACTTGATATGCAAGTAACTTATTGATTTATTAACATCCCTTATCAATCTCATATTTTACCACCCACCACAAATCCTAATTGCAAAATCTCCACATTTTCTCTCTCTTCTACATCACAGTCACACTGACACCAGCCCAGCATTATGACAGTTGCAACTCTTTATATATATGATCTGAATTAACACCACTTAGCCTCAAAAGTGTCAAGGCATACAGCAAATAGAAAAGAGGAATTTTCAGAAGTTATTTACTAATAAGATTTTACTCAGTGAAATCCTGCTTTAGATATAGAAAATTTACTAGTGTATCTTTCAGTTCTGTTTGAAAGTTGTCTCTTTCATACATCTTTTCATCATGTCCAATGTGATTTCAATGTTTGAATTTGTCTCTTAATGTCCACTTACTGGGGCTCTCAGACCCACTCAGCAATTCTTATGTTTGTCCCTGAGCTGAATGTGTACTTTAAATCCCCTTCCCAGTGTTTGAAATTTTATTAGTGTGAGGACAGCAAATAGGCTAACTTAATTCAACAGGTGATTTCTACATCTCATTCAGTCTCTTCAGTCTCATTCAACCTCACTTTTTTCCTTCTGCATCATCACCTTCCCTGTTCTCCATATCTCCTTTTTAAGAACAATTTAATCATTTATTTACCAAACTGTTTGTGAACTCACCCATCCCTGAGAGTGTGTCATGTTCATCACCTCTTCCTCCTAACTTGTCCAATCTCACTTTCCATTATATTATCAACTCCAGCAAACATAGCTGAATCCATTTTATATAAATTAATTCCTTCCACAGCCTTTCCAATTCTGTTTTCTTTTCAAGGATATACATAAGAAATTGCCCAATTCCTGGTAACTCCAGAAGGATTTCTGTTCTAACAGTTTGTTTCTCATCATCATTCACTAAGCCAGTCCCAGCAAAGATTCCTCCTGTTTAAATAATCCATTGCTGCATAATAAGATACCTCCAAACCTAATGACTTCTACTAATTGAGGTCCTATTGTACATGATTTTTTTTTTTTAATGTACACCAAAATACTCAGGAACATATAATTGCTTAAACAACTGAAGTACATACCCTACAAGCCTGGCACCCAGCCGCCAGAACACAGCTCCTCTCCCTCCATGAGTCTAGAGACCCCAGCCACTCCATCTCTCCACATCATAGTCACTGCTTCTCTGGATAGGGTCCCACACTCTGCTCTTCTCCCTTGATGGTTCCAGGGTCCTCTGCTCCTGAACTGAAAGATCAACCACTCCCCTACTTTTGTTACAAAATGTCTACCTTTACATTTGCAACAATCACAATCAGTCCTGATAACAATTATTCACTATTGAACCACAGTAGTCTTATCCCCATCTCCTTTCACCAGCCAGGTTGGAAACCACTCAGTGGTGATTATACCTTCCCCTGCCACACCCTCTGAAATGAAACTCCCTCTTGAAAACTTGTAAGCCAGTCACTTCATGCCTTTATAGCCTCCCATTTTAGGTAGCCAATGTCTAAGTTGCCCATCCCTGTCAACCCTATGTACTGAGGGGTTGGAAATGATCCTTACTGTGAAGATTCCTTCAACCTTGAAGCTACTACATTCATAAGTATAGGTCAAGTTCATCAAATTGCAGTGGATTACATGTTTTTTCCTCTTCTTTCTTCCTCTCATGAAGTTCTGATAATCCAGCCATTGAAGCCAGGTCAAATGGGTATGTCTCCAAGTATGGGCATTCATGTGCATCTCCCCTCATTTCATAACAGCTGGATGCTTCACAGTCTGCCCTATCCCTCTGTGGCTATGCACCTATGCATGAGCTCAGGAGTCCCCAGGTCTCACCATACTGCTGGACAGCCAGGTCTCAATCCAGGTTGACGGGAGTCTATTAAACATGGTTGGACTTAGCCTATATCTTCATTGCTGTTTTTCTCCCACTTGCCCTCATCGGTACAGCAACGTGGTCACCAGCAAGATTACACGCCTGCTTGTGTATTCCCTTTGAATTTTAGTCTTGGAAGGGGGTTTGCCCTGGAGGGACTTGACTGTTTGCATTGATGGCTCCCTGGTGAACAACTTGCTTGTTCTTGTGGTAGTCAACCAAACTGCCATTTTTGTTTTTTATTTTTCCTGTTGGTCTGTCTTTCAAGAAGTATCTTCTGTTCCTCTAACTGCTCCAGGCTGGTCTGTTTGTCTTTTCAAGTGGAAGTTTCCCACCTCAGAAGATTCTGGATGGAGATCAATTTCCACCTAAAGTCTTATACACTGCAAAGGCTCCACAGGAAACCTCTTTCACTGGGCAAGTTCTAGCACCCCTTTTAAGTATTCCAATCAGTTATAGGCTGGAGATAGACTTACAAGCATTCTATAGTGATGTTCTGGCTATTCCATTCTCTCCCACTCAAGTGTCTATTTTACAATAGTAGGCAAGGAAAACCAAGATTCATAAGACAGTCAAGCACCTTAATATTACTTCCCCTCTTTTGCCCATTCAGACTATGCCTCAATCCCTATAACACAAAAACCTGTTATTCCAATGTTGGGAATACATCACCATTTACCTCTGTTTCGTTTAGCACATACAAACCTGCCTAAATGTTCTCCTATCTTCCTTGTTCTTCCATTCCCCTTCCCCTTCTTGTGTGTTAACTCCACCCCCTCCCCAACACCTGAACCTATTCCCTACCTGTACTCTATCTTCTAATCCCTCCCCTCACCCTGGGCCGCCCCCCACACTGGTAACCAACAAAGAATTTTTTTTTTCTTTTCTAATTTTAATGTAGGTATTTTTACTTAAGCTTTTACAATAATGGTCTTATGCAGTATTTCTCCTTTTGTGACTGACTAATTTCACTTAGCATAATGTCCTCAAGGTTCATCCATGCTATGTGGTGGCTTGCAGCTTCCTTGTTTTTCTTTAAGGTAGCATAATATTCCATTGTGTGTATGTACCAAAGTATTTTTATCCATTCTTTCATTATGGGCACTTAGCCTGTCTCCATCTTTTTGCTATTGTGAATAGTGCTCCTATGAACATTAGTGTGTATATATCTACTTATGTGATGATTCATATTTCTTGTGAATAAATACTAAGTAGAAGGATTGCTGGATCATAAGGTATATCTATTTCCAGTTTTCTGAGGACACACCATACTGCTTTCCACATTGGTTGGATCATTTTGGAATCTCACCAGCAATGTAGGAGGGTCCCACTCTCTCCAAATCCTACCCAGTTTTTATTGTCCTCTGATTTTTTGAACTTCACTGTTATTACTGGTGTGAGATGATATCTCATTTTTGTTTTGATTAGCGTCTCTCTAAAAATTGAAATCTTTCAAGAAAATGAGGTGGCACAGGAGGCACTCACTCATCTCTGCCAAGAAATTTGGAAGATGACTATGTGGCCGACTGATTGGAAGACATCCATATTTGTGCCCATTCCAAAGAGAGGTGACCCAATGGGATGCGGAAATCATCGGACAATCTCTTTGATATCCCATGCAAGTAACGTTTTACTAAAGGTAATACAGAAATGGCTGAAAACATACATTGACAGAGAACTTCCAGAGATTCAAGCCGAATTTAGAAGAGGCCATGGAACAAGGGATATCATTGCTAATGTACGATGGATCTTGGCTGAAAGAGAATATCAGAAAGATGTTTACCTGTGCTTTATTGACTATGTAAAGGCTTTTGATTATGTGGATCATGACAAGCTACGGACAACATTGTGAATTATGAGGATTCCTGAACACTTAATTGTGCTCATGAGGACTCTGTACCTGGACCAAGAGGCAGTTGTTTGAAAAGAACATGGGAACACTAGATGGATTAAAATTAAGAAAAGTGGGCAACAGGGTTGTATTTTTTCTCCATACTTATTCAACCTGTATGCTGAACAAATAATCCGCTAAACTGGGTTATATGAAGAAAAATGTGGCATCAGGATTGGAGGAAGACTCATTAACAAGCTACGATACGCAGATGATACAACCTTGCTTGCTGAAAGGGAAGAGGACATAAAACGTTTACTGATGAAGATCAGTAAACCCAGTCTTTGGTATGGGTTACACCTCAATGTAAAGAAAACAAAAATTCTCACCACTGGACCAATAAACAACATTCTTATCAATGGAGAAAAGATTGAAGTTGTCAAGGACTTCATTCTTCTTGGATCAACTATCAACACTCATGGAAGCAGCAGTCAAGAAATCACATGACGTATTGCATAAGGGAAACTTGCACAAGACCTTTTTGAAGTGTCAAAGAGCAAATATCAGCTTGAAGATTAAGATGCACTTGAAACAAGCCATGGTATTTTCAATAATCTCATATGCATGTGAAAACTGGACAGCAAATGAGGAAGACCATAGAAGAATTGATGCTTTTGAGTTATGGTGTTGGAGGAGAATATTGAAAGTGCCATGGGCTGCCAAAGAACCAACAGATCGCTATTGGAAGAAGTGTACCCAGAGTGCTCCTTGGAGGCCAGGATGGCCAAATTTCGTCACTCATACTTCAGACATATTATCAGGAGGGAGCAGTCTCTGGAGAAGGATATCATGTTTGGTAAGGTGGAGGGTCAGAGAAAAAGAGAAAGACCCCCAGTGAGATGGATTGGCCAAGTAGCAGAATCGATGGACTCAAGCGTGGCAACAGTAGTGAGGTTGGCCCAGGATCGGGCAGTGTTTCGTTCTGTTGTGAATAAGTTCGCTATGAGTTGGTACCCACTTGATGGCACCTAACAATAACAACAATGGCTAGTGATCATGAACATATGTTTGTTGGCTCCCTGAATCTATTCCTTGGTGAAGTGTCGGTTCATGTCCTGGGTCCATTTTTTAATTGGGTTATTTTTCTTTTTCTTGTAGAGGTGTTGCAGTTTCCTATAGATTTTAGAAATGATGTATCATTGCAAAATATTTTTTCCATTCTGTGGGTTCCCTTTTTACTGCTTTGGAGAAGTGTTTTGATGCACGTAAGTTTTTAATTTTTAGTATGTCCCAATCAAGGAACTCTGGTAGCATGGTGGTTACAAATGGGGCTGTGAACCGCAAGCTCTGCTGTTCAAAACTATCTGCTGTTCCATGGGAGAAATATGAGATTTCCTGCACCCATAAAGATTTACAGCCTCGGAAACCCTGTACAGTCATTGAGTCGGAACCAACTCCATGGCACACCAACTGCCACTACCAACCATGTCCCAATCATCTATTTTGTCTTCTTTTGTTGGTGTAATTTTCACAATGTTTGGTAGTATGTGTGTGCCTATATTGTTGTTGTTGTTGTTAAGTGCTGTTGAGTTGATTCCGACCCATAGCTACCCTATATAGGGTTTCCAAGGAGCAGCTGATGAGCTTGAACCACTGACCTGTGCCTACATTAGAGCCCTCAAATTTGTCCCTAGTTTTCACTGATGGCCTTTATAATTCTGGGATTTACATTTAGGTCTTTAATTCATGCTAAGTTGGGTTTTGAATAAGGTGTGAGGTAAAGGTCTTGTTTCAGTCTTTTGCATATCAGTTTCCAATTCTGCCAGCACCATCTGTTGAAGAGACTAGCTCCTCTCCCTGCAATATACGTAGGCACTTTGTCTAAAATCAGTGGGCTGTATGTGGATGGATTAATTTCTGGATTCTCAATTCTGTTCCATTGATCTATGCATCTTTCATTGTCCCAGTACCAAGCTGTTTTGACCACTGTAGCCATGTAGGAAATGTTGAAAGCAGGGAGAGGCTTCCTACTTTATTCTTCTTCTTAAGCAGCACTTTGCTTATCCTGGGTCTCTTTCCTTTCCATATAAAGTTTGTAATTGTTTTTTCCATCTCTTTGAAGAATGTTGTTGGAATCTGGATTGGTATTGCATTATATGTGTAGATTGCTTTGGGCAGTATTGACATGTTCACAATGCTAAGTCTTCCTATCCAGGATCATGGTACATTCTTCCATTTTTGTAAGTCTCCTTTGGTTTCCTGGAGTAGTGTTTTGTAGTTTTGTTTGTATATGTCCTTTGTTTCTCTGGTTACATTTATTCCTAGATATTTCATCCTTTGGACACCTCTTGTAAATGGTATTGCTTTCCTAATTTCTTTCTCAACATTGTCTTTATTAGTATAGAGGAATCCAACTGATTTTTGTATGTTGATCTTATATCCTGCCACTTTGCTGAATCTTCCAATGAGGTCAAGCAGCTTTTTTATTGAATCTTTGGGATTGTCTATGTATAGGATCATATTGTCTGCAAATAGAGTTTTGCTTCCTCTTTGCCAATTTAAATGCCTTTAATTTCCTTGTCTTGCCTTATAATTCTGGCTAAGACGTCCAACACAATATTGAATAGGAGTGGTGTCAAAGGGCATCCTTGTCTGGTTTCTGTTCGCAAAGGGAAGGTTTTCAGTTTCTATCCATTGAGTGTAATGTTGGCTGTTGGTTTTGTATATATGCTCTTAATTATGTTGAGGAATTTCCCTTCAACTCCTACTTTGATTTTTTTTTTTTTTTTTATCAAAAATGGATGTTGGATTTTGTCAAATGTTTTTCTACATCAATCAATATGATCACA
>NW_006408571.1:714754-716534 GCF_000296735.1 Chrysochloris asiatica
TTTATTTCTGCTTTAATATTTATTATTTCTTTTCTTTTTGTGATTATAGGTTCCCTTTGTTAGTCTGTTTCTAATTGTTGGAGATGCTGTGTTAATGTACATGGACTCTTAGGTGTAGACACTAAACTGGTATCTAGTAATTTTTGCTGCATTTCATTGGCTAATGCAAACATCAGCAAGAAATTGGGAAATAGAACCCACCTCTTTTCAGGAAGAGTTGCAAAGTTATATTTTCCATAGTAGAATACATGGAAAATTGGACCATTTGTGAAATCATTCTATCACAACTTGCTCAACCTTTTTATGGTATTAAACAGTTAATTCATTCATCAAATCTATCTTCCTGGAGTTGTCATGAAATTACAAACTCCCTATTTCCCCCCTACATTTCCAACCTCTCTTTCTTTTCAGTCTCCTCAGCGTCCTTTGGGTTCCTGGTGTGGTGCTGTAGGATTAGCAATGGGCTGTATACAAGGTCAGCAGTTCAAACACATCAGCTATTCCTTGGAACCCTACACATGGTCGCTATGAGTTGGAATTTTCTCTACAGCACTTAACAACATGCCCACAATCATGAATGAAGAAGAAGAAAACAAAACAAAACAAAACAAAAAAACTGAGAGGCATTTTTTAAGCAAATTTTGCATAACTTGATTATCACTTAAAGACCATTTAGAGAAGGAAATATGCAGAATGATTTCTAAATATTTTTTATTTGTTTTACCCACTGCAACAAGATTTGTTTTACCCACTATATCTCTTGTATTTCATAAGAAAATGCTAATGAGTTGAGTTATGGAATACAAGAGCTGGGGCAATCTTTTCACATGTCCCTAAATCACCACTCAATGGCTAGTTTGTCACTCTGTGGTGACACTTGTGTGTTACTGTGATATTGGAAGCTATGTCAGTAGTATGTGTTGCCTCAAATGCAAGCAGGGTCACCCATGGTGAACAAGTTTCAGCAAGCTTCCAGACTAAGAGAGAGACTGGGAAGGAGACGCAGATGACTTCTAAATAGCTACCAAAACCTTATGAATACAAGCAGAACATTGTGGGATAGAATGCTCGAAGATGAGCCCCTCAAGCTGGAAGGCACTCAGAATTCAATTGGGGAAGATGACCTCAATGATGTGGATGGAGTAAAGCTTCCAAGACCTTCAGTTGCTGATGGGACACAACTCAAAATGAGAATAAAAAAATATATATCTACTGAAAAACCTTGTGAATAACAGCAGAACACTGTGAGATAAGAGCGTTGGAAGATGACCCCCTCAGGCTGGAAGGCACTCAGAATACAATTGGGGAAGATGACTTTAATGATGTGGATGGGTTAAAGCTTCCAGACCTCCATTTGCTGATGGGACACAACTCAAAATGAGAATAAACAGATGCAAACATACACTAAAAATCTGATCGTGAAATGTAAAAAAAGTATGAATTTAGGAAAATTGGAAGTCCTCAAAAATGAAATGGACTATATAAAGCCTGGTATCTATGCATAAGTGAGCTGAAATGGACTGGCATTGGCCATTTTGAATCATATATTCATATTGTTTACTATGCTGGGAACTACAAATTGAAGAGGAATAGTATCACATTCATCATATAAAAAAACATTTCAAGAATTGTCTTGAAGAACAATGCTGCCTGTGATAGGGTACTATCCATATGACTGTTATTCAAATGTATATGCCAGTGATGATGAAATTGAAGAATTTAGCCAACTTATTCAAGCTGAAATTGATCAAACACACAATCAAGATACACTGATAATTAA
>NW_006408571.1:721449-731822 GCF_000296735.1 Chrysochloris asiatica
CAAGTAAAATTTTGCTGAAGAAATTTAAATATGGTTGCAGAAGTGCATCAACTGGGTGTGTCCAAAATTTCAATCCAGATTCAAAAGATATAGAACAATGGATATCACTGTTGATATCATATGGATCTTGGCTGAAAGCAAAGAATACTAAAAAGATGTCTACTTCTGTGTTATTGACTATACAAAGGCATTTGCCTGTGTGGATCATAAAAAACTATGAACAACATTGCAAAGAATGCTTCATTGTACACAGACAAAAGGCTGTCACTTGAAGAGAATAAGGGCATGCTGAATGGTTTGAAATCAAGAAAGGTGTGCACCAGGGTTGTATTCTTTCACTATACTTAAATCTGTAGGCTTGGCAAATAATCTGAGAATCTGGATTATATGAAGAAGAATGTGGTATCATGATTTGAGGAAGCGTCATTAACAATTGCAATATGCAGATGACACAAATCTTCAATATAGAGGAGAGATTTGAAAAACTTTTCAATGAAGATGAACAACTATAGCCGTAAGTATAAATTGCACTTCAAAGTAAAGAAAATTAAAATCTTTATAAATGGATCAATAAATAAGACTGATGAATGGAGAAGAAATTGAAGTTTTCAAAAATTTTATTTTGCTTGGATTCACACTCTATGATTATTTAAGCAGCAAAGAATCACATAAATCTGCTCCAAAAGACCTCTTTAAGGTGTTAAAGAGCAAAAAGTCAGTTGTGAGGACCAAATTGCATCTGACACAAGTCTTGGAATTTTCAATTGCCTCATGTGCATGGGAAAGGTGAACAATGAATTAACACCATCGGAAAATCAATACATTTTGAATTGTGGTGTTGGAGAATAATATTGATAGTACATGGACTATCAAAGGAATGAAAACTCTGTTTGGGAAAAAGTATGGACAGATTGCCCCTTAGAAATGAAGATGGTGAGACTTTGTCTCTTGTAATCTGGACATTTTATTAGGAAGGACCAGTCCCTGGAAAAGAACATCATGATTAGAAAAGTGGAGGGTCAGTGAAGAAGAGGAAGTGTCCAACTAGATGGACTGACATTGTGGCAGAAATAACGGGATGAAACAAAACAATTGTGAGGATGGTGCAGGCCAAGGCAGTGTTTCTTTCAGTTGTGCAGAGGTCGCTGTGAACCTTAAGGTCAGCGGTTCGAAACTACCAGCTGCTCCGCGGGAGAAAGACGAGGCTTTCTACTCCCGTAAAGATTTGCACCCTCAGAAACCCTGTACAGGGTCGCTATGGGTCGGAACCGACTCGACGGTACTTAACAACAACAACAACAGACTCAAAGGCACCTAGCAACTATATAGACAGCTCTGGTGGTGTGTGGGTTTGTTGTTGGGCTGGCTGTTAACCATCTAACATCAGTGGTTGAACTCAAACCCACCATCCACTCCTCTGAAGAAAGGTGAGGCTACCTGCTCCAGTAAAGATTTAGAATCGCAAATTATACGTAGGTTACTGAGTCGCAGTGGACTCACTAGCAGTGGGTTTGGTTTTGTTCTTGTTACAGACTAGGATTTTTTCTAATGTAAGGGACCTATTAATCTCTTTTGCTTTTTCCTGTACTGAAATGATTTTTTTCTTCGTTATTTTCAATACTTCCAGATATTCGCCTATTGTCTATATCAATGAATCTCCTTCCAGTTAGTATCCCATTCTATTTGTGCTGCCTTTAAGAAAAGCATCTATTAGTCAAATTAGTATCTCACTTTCTGTTGTGTGTTCTGGAGAATATTGAAAATGTCATGGGCTGCCAAAAGAATCAACAGATCCGTTTTGGAAGAAGTGCAGCCAGAGTGCTCGTTTGAGGCCAGGATGGTCAAACTTCATCTTTCATACTTTGGACATATTGTCAGGAGGGACAAGTCTCTGGAGAAGGATACCATGTTTGGTAGGGTGGAGGGTCAGAGAAAGAGAGGAAGACCCCTAACGAGATGGATTGGCAAAGTGGCAGCATCAATGGGCTCAAGCGTGACAATAGTGAGGTTGGCCCGGGATCGGGCTGTGTTTCATTCTGCTGTGCATAAGGTGGCCATGAGTCGGTACTGACTTGATGGCACCTAACAATAACAACATTGTTTAAAAAATACTTTTTTTTTCCCACTGAGTCAAAATAAATACTCTTCAATACTACATTCTAGAATTAGATGAAATAGTGTTTTTCAAATGTAAGTCTTTAATTCACCAGTAAAGCACGTGTATTTTTGTTTAAGCTATGAAGTAAAGGAAAAAATATTTTTCTCATGTTTTTTTTTAACGACACTTTTATTGAAAACTCTACCTTTTCTTCACTAAACTGCAAAACCAATGGTTACAAATCAAGTCCCCAAATATATGTAGCTCTGGTTCTTGTTTTCCACTCTAGTCCATTGGTCTTTTCACCGAATGCTCATCAAAACAACAGTGCATAATGACTAAAGCATTATGGCCAATGGTCTCAGAGCATTGTACTTCTTTTGTTGCTTGTACACTTTCTCTAAAAGCCTCTCAGCTACTCCTTGTTGTCATTATCTCTGCCTACCAAAAGGTATCCACTCTCCTTATAATCTAGTTTTGCCTGTTTTACATGTTTTTGTCTACTCTGCACTGCCACCTTCAGTTTCAGTCTCATCTTAAATCTTGTGTTTAAGATCACACTGCCACCAGTGAGACTTTATGCTCCCTTTTGTATGTCAAGGAGTACAGATGGAAAATCTCATCCATTTGGTTGGCTTGTGCCTAGTTAAAATATAAACCCACACCTGGACTAATACCCAAAGGAAATAATTAGTATTTAAATGTACATATTGAACTCTATTTTAGAAAAAGAGAATAATTTGTATTTCCAAGTGCCTATAGAAAATTCAATTGGTAAGTCCCATTGAGATACTAAATATCTTCCAAGATCATAAACAGTATAAAAACTAAGAACAAAAACAAAGGTCTTTTATATGACCCTACCTGGTGGTACTGCAGAATAAATACTGGACTGCTAATCACAAGGTCAGCAGTTCAAAGGCACCAGTCACTTTTTAGGAAAGAGGTTTTCTGCTCCTATACAAATTTACAGCCTCAGAAGCCCTGTAGAGTTGAGTCAGAAATGACTCCATGTAGTGAGTTTGGTTTGTTTGGTTTATCTTGTCACAAGTATACAGGAACACTAAATAATAGAAAAATCTGACTTTTAAATTTAGTAATGTAACGGGAAAATTACGGTAACATTTCAATAAATTTCATATTTTAGTGGGGAAAACAAAAGCCTAATACATTGTAGCATTATTATTTTGTCCTAAATGTTCTCCTTTGCCTCTGTGGTTCTGATATGATTTTTTAGAAGCATTTGCCTTTTTCCTGTTACTTTGAACAATATGGTGGTGGTGTACAACCAAATCAGTTCTGATTCATAGCCATCCTGTAAAGGGTTTCTGAGGCTGTAAGTCTTTAGGGGTAAAGAAAGCATCAACTTTCTCCCATGGAGCAACTGGTAGATTAGAACTACTGACCTTCCGGCTAGCAGCCCAGTTGGTAATCCACTACGCTACTAGAGCTCCTTTTTAAACAATATACATGTGAAAAAATCGCTACTATTTTAACCTAATTAACATATCTACCATGTCAAAGCATGAGGTTTCATCAATAATCAACACAGACATTCAACAAAATTAAGATACATGTGTTGGCCTTAGCCCATTTTATTGGGCATTTTGGTTTCAAAAATTTTAATGCATTCAGAAATTATGCGAAAAAGTTGTCATTTGTTATCTCATTACTTTACAATTATTTCACCTGCAAATATGTTTAACATTCACTCATATTTCAATGTTCAATAATTATGTCACAAAGTACCTGTTGTTAAGTACCGCAGAGTTCATTTCGACTCATAGAGGCCCTGTATAGGGTTTCCAAGTAACAGCTTGTGAGTTTGGACCACTCTGTGGTTCGAACCAACCTTGCAGTCTAGTGCTTTATCCCACAGCACCACTAAGAACTACATAAACAAATTATTTTGCTTGCTTGTGAATGTACCTAACATTGCCACAAATAGCAAATATTTGGGGACAGTATATTGCTCACCAGCCACTCTTCAGAAACCCTATATAGGGTTGCTATGGGTTGGAACTGACTCAATGATACTTAAGGACCACAACATATTGCATTTGGACTCCAAGTCTGATGCTGTAAGATCAGCACTAGACTGTGAACCACAAAGTCGGCATTTCATACCCACCAGCTGCTCCTCAGAACCGACACAACAGCACTTAACAAAAACAACACGTTGCATTATAGGAAACCCTATATAGGGTCGCTATGGGTCAGAACTGACTCGGCAGCACGTAACAACAAACAATAGCATAGTGGGTTATGTGTTAGGCTACTAACTGCAAGGTCAGTAGTTTGAAGTACAGTTCGGGAAACTCTGTATAGGGTTGTATGCATTAGAACAGATTCCATGGCACACAACTTAAAGGAGCCTTGGTAGTGTAGTGGGTTATGCATTGGGCTGATATTCACAAGGTCAAAAATTTCAATCCACAGGCCCCTCCAAGGGAGAAAGATGAAGCTTTCTCCTCCCATAAAGATTTACAGCCTCAGAACCCTACATAGGGTCACTATGAGTTGGGCCCGACTAAACACACAGCAGCATGTTGCATAGTATCTTAGTACATAAGGCTTTATCTCCTCTATCTATTTATAAAGAATGAAAAACCTCAATTCATATCTTTGCTAATATGCATCAACTTAGCTAGGAACAAAATATAAAAACAAGGGAACGTGTAAGTTAAGAGTGAATTTACAACTGTCATGCTTTGATGGCAATTCTGATAGAGCAGTTATACTCCAAAGAAATGTTTTACATATACCATCTTAATCCTTACAACATTGTTAAAATCTTTTTACTGATGAGAGAACTGAGGCCTGGAGAGATTAATTTAAATCCCAAATTGCAGGCAAGTGTAGGATAATGCACTGAACTGCAAGGTTAGTTTGAACCACAAGGTTGTTGGTTCAAACTAACCAGCTGCTCCTTGGAAACCCTATACAAGGTCACTATGAGTTAGAACCAATTTGATGGCACTTGTATGGGGCTATAGGACAAATAGTGGACTGTTACACACAAGGTTGGCAGATCGAACCCACTAGTCACTCTTCAGAAACTCTATGCAGTATCATTATGGCTCAGAACCAACTCCACAGCACCACCCAACAACAAAGCAATAGGGTCAATTTTTTTCTCACATTCAAATTGTTGTTGTTAGTTGTTAAGGGCCTTCAAATTGGTTTGATTTGGTTCCAACTCATAGTGACCCTGAATAGGACTTCCAAGGAACAACTGGTGGGTTTGAGCTGCTGACCTTCAAATTAGCAGTCTAATGCTTTCCTTACAGCACCACACTAGGACCTAAACTGATTACCATCACTTATGCACCCAGGATTTTTATTAGGCTCAATGGCATCCTCTTTGTTACTTATGAAGCATATGAATTGTGATAAAGTGGTTTTAAGACAGTTTTTTCTACCACAGAAATCACAAATGAAACATGTTTGTTTGGAGGCTTTTGACATACACATTGTTTTTAATTTCTTAAAAGTTCAAATAAGGCAAATTAGCCGTGCACTGACTAACCTCTCTAGTCAAGTCTAGCATGTTAATAAAATTGAGACAATGTTTAATTTTTAGAATAATCTTTAGATTGAAAAATATAATTGTTGCATAAAGCCAAAAATAAATGATAGTTTACAAAAGATAACAATATCTAGATATTAAAATATACAAGATAAATACATACAGGTATACCTCTTAAAGCAGGGCATATAAAACTTTAACACACTTTAAATAATAGTCGTGAAAAGCCTTTATGTTATTTTTAATGCACCATATTTATTTACCAACTCAAAGGTTCACCTAGAGGAAGATATTTCGACAATTCTCTTGGGACGAACTAATAAGTGTGTATTTTATAAGCTCTGGAGCAATGAGCACACAGTTCTTAAGTTACAAATGTTACCTTCTTTATAAAAGGTGGTTTCTTTATAGAAATCCTAGGAATACCGATTTACAAAAACAAACACTTAAAATGTTGACCACTTCAGAGATAATGGTTGAAGGCTTTAGGGACTTGTAGATTTAACAACAAACTGAATTAAGTCAAAATTATTCATCCCTCAAAAAAACAAAAGTGAGAAGAAATACAACAGGTCCCCACAACACGTAGAAAAGCTCAGGCATCAGGAGGTATTGGTTGATTGGCACCCAGTTCGTGCTGTTTAAAACTTGCCCTCGCTCTCTGGATCCAGCTGGAACAGGTGCTGTGCACATGCGAGGATTTCACAGGCCCAGGTATCTTTCTCGTCCTAGGCCGAACACGTGTGCCTCCCGGAAGTGTCCGGGGCGGGGATAAGAGATGAAAGAGCAAAAGTTCCTAAGGTTCCGCAGGCTGGGCGCAGCCCGGAGCTTGCACTGAGGGTGGTGAGAATAGGGAGAGCCGGTAACATAGGAGGTGGGGCCGGTAGGAAGTCCCGCCCCTTCCTCGCTGGGCCTGGGGCTACAGCCAGGGCTTGGGGGACTCCAGGTCGGGCGCTTGGAGCTCAGATTCGGCTTCTCGCTGTGGGCACTCCTCATTGTCCCCACGGCGCGGCCCCCGTTGTTCGAGGTGCAGCTGAAGCAGGGCCCGGCGGTACATGGCCTCCAGTTTCTCCAACCGGGCCCTCAAGGCCCTGGGGCTGTCTGGCTCGTCCTCAGGGCCACCACCTCTCGCCCTCCGGTTCGCGCCGGCCGCCTCGGGGCTCAGGGCCGCTTCCGTTGCCTCCTCGGGGGCCCCGTTGCCGCCCTCTCCGGGGAGCAGCAGGGCCTGGCGGAAGAGGCTGCGGTTTTCGCGTTTTAGTCGCCGGTTCTCGAGTCGTAGCCGGGCGTTCTCTTCGCGCAACCGCGCGTTCTGCTTGTCCCGCTCGTCCCGCGCGCGGATGGCCTCCAGGTGGCTCACCGCCAGGTCCGCGAACCGCTCTTCCAGCTGCTGTCGGGCGCCGCCCGCTCGGCCTCGCCAGCCCACGCCGCCGCTACCGCCGCCCCCGCGAGGCCGGCCCGGGTGACCTTGTCCGCGACTGTCGCCGCCGCCGACTCCGCCGCTGCAGCTCCCGCGCCTGGTGGCGCCACCACGCATGCGCCACATCGGAGCCGTCCGGACCGCGCAGCCAGTGCGGTGTGGGCCGAGGGGCCTCGCGCCTGGGTGCAGACGAGTTCGGGGCTCGGCGGGGCGGCCTGGCGACGGCGCAGGAGGAAAGGAGGTGGCGGGCGGAGGCTGCTGGCCAAAGGCCAGAGGAGGCCGGGAATTTGCCCAAACTGAGGCGTGTCTTGTCTCGTGCAGTGGAGCAGCCCCCCTGGGCCTGTGATCACTAGGCCTGGCGCGCACACAATGCCCCCAGGAGCGCGTTGCTGCTCAGCGCTCTGGCAGCTCTGGGAAAGGCGTCTGTCTTCAAAGCCGGGTGCTGGATTGTGCGAGGGCTTTGCTGTGCAGGCCCGGGCACTGCAGCAGCCAGCCGGCCTCGCCCCACGCTCGGCGCAGCTACTCTGCACGGCAATCGCAAAGCAAATAATTCTTGGGGTAAAAGTATAGGGCAGGTTGAAATGGTGTAATTACCTAATTTAAAACCTAGAGGTTTAATGCACCCCTACACTTAATTCAATACTGAGTACCTGCCTTGAGGCTCCCTAAGAGAACAATTAGCTCCCAAAACATAGATAATCCCCAACCATTGAACAGCACGGACTGCACTTTGTGAAGCTCTTGGAACGCCAAAGAAATAAGATTATTTTTAATCCAGCCCGCAAAATATGATAAACTCAAAATGTGGTCCATTCCTTGGAACAAAGGACTCACACGTGGCAACTATTGTGAGGATAGCACAGCACCAGGCAGTGTTTCCTTCTGACTCCACGGCACCTAACAAGAAAAAGAGCATTATCAATTATTCTATATTCTCTTCTTTGAACGATAGCAAAGAATCCCACGTTTCTTTTAAATTATATCTGTTGCCTATTTTTACGTCTTTGAAGTTTTCCACTTCGTTTTCGTAAACATGTATTTATTGACCAAGATATTTTGATGTTGTAAAGCATTAACATTTATAATGGGTAGAAAGCATTTTATTACATTTTGTGCTACCTTCCTTAATAAGATAGACACTTGTGCTTCTATTTAAGGGGAATTTCTGAACAAAATATTTTTGTCTGCTTGCTAAATAAAATTTATGTCTAGGACATAAATTGGGCTGTCCTGACACTGTACTCATCTTTAAGCTACTTTTATTTCATGAAAACCGGTAAAATTATCCAACAATATATACCAACTTTATAAATAAAATTACTGTGATGGTCTGTTTGTACTTTGTGTTTGAGAAACTCCAAGACCAAAACTTGATCCTTGACTAAAGTTGTTAAGTTTAGAGTAACTGTTGTAACAATTGTGAAGACTACAAAGAACCAGGCAGGGTTCCCTACCATGTGCACTAGCTGACTCATGGCACCTAACCACAATGTTGTTGTCAAGTGCCGTCAAGTCGGTTCTGACCCATAGCCACCCTGTATAGGGTTTCCGAGGAGGAGGAGCAGCTAAGTTAAATCTCATGCAAAAACTGAAACAAACAAAAAAACACACTTTTTTTCTCCAGTAAAAAAGATGAACAGAAGGTTAAAATAATTGTGCTGTTTCGTATAATGTCTCAAGAAACATTTGTGTAAATACTGTAGTTGATAAAAGCAGTGTTAGCAAATTGAAAGCTGTTATTATATGTTTCCAGGTGCTGTGTGAGAAAAATATGATAGTTTGTTTCCTGTACCCACAGCTGATTTCTAAGATTCTTCTATTGTTTTGCTTATTTAACTTTTTATTTTCCCATTTTGAGATATTTCCTATAAAGTGAACATTTAAATAAGAAAGAAAGAAAGTAGCATTCAAGTTTATTCTATTCATGGGGACTGTGTGTTACAGAGTAGAACTGTGCCCCTGAGGCAGTGTCCTTTGGAAAGCAGATTGTCAGGCTGTTCTTCAGAGGCACTTCTCTGACTGAGACTTTATTACTTGTCTTTATTAGTTGATCTCTTAAGCAGCACCTTCACATTTCAACAAGTCACTCTCCAACCACTTTCTCGCCATTGACTCTCTTCTGAAAACATGTATGATAACACTGTCTCTTCTTAAAAACTGTATGGTTTCATTAAATGTATTTTGGAAAACAACTATGATCAAGTTTAAGTACACAACAATTTGAAGGCTATCCATAATTTGGATGCTCTAGGTGATCCATGTTTCACTTCAACTGGGCCTCTGATATCTATTCATTCTACCAAGGGTCCTCAGATAAAGCTGTTATTTATTCTTTTTTTCCTTATCTGCATTATAAAGAAAGGAGCTCTGGTAGCATAGTGGTTACGAATTGGGCTGCAAACCACAAGGTCAGCAGTGCGAAACTAACAACTGTTCAGATGGAGAAAGATGAGGCTTTCTGCTCCCGTAAAGATTTACAGCCTCGGAAACCCTGTACAGGGTCACTATGATTCGGAACCGACTCTACGGCTCATAACCACCACCACATTATAAAGAATTCAGTAAGACAAACTCTATAGCATGTAATTTTGTAAACCAGTTTTAGATCTCAAATCAAGGTGTCCCCCATTCCTCTTTTTTATGTCCCCTCCATTTTTTATTGCGAATTAAGTGAAGGTTTACAGACAAGATCATCAGTTTTACATTCAACAAATCACACACTCTGTGTGTCACTTCCTTCCAGTGATTACCCTTGTACAAATACCCTCTTTAAGACGCTTATATATTTGTGGGATATATAGATGTATATCCCACTCCATCTCCCACACACATTCATCCTGTATACCTATGCACAGAACTCTGTTGTTCTATGGTTGTATATATATTACTGTTGTTGTTATATTACTATTTACCTCTAATCCCTTAACCCGTGAATACCTCCCTGTTTCTTCACCTATCATCATCATCCCTCTGCCAACTTCTTTCTCTTTCTGTATATTGCCCTCCCTATCACTCAAGTTCTGCTATTCATAAGGTTTTCAGTGACTAAATACCAAAAAGGAAGAACACGCTCAGCATTTCTCAAGTTGGGGGAAAGGAAGAAAAGATTCAAGCCTCAACTTTTGTTATTGAAAGACTCTCTGGGCAAATTATTGAATGATGCAGAAAGCATCAAGAGAAGATGGAAGGAATACACAGAGTCACTGTATCAAAAGGAAATGGTTCATGTTCAACCATTTCAAGAGGGAGCATATGATCAAGAGCCAATGCTACTGAAGGATGAAGTCCAAGGTGCATTGAAGGAATTGGCAAAGAACAAGGCACCAGGA
>NW_006408571.1:733210-741387 GCF_000296735.1 Chrysochloris asiatica
CATGTATTGTTTGTGGTGATGCTCTTTTATTTGTTGCACATAGTTTTCTGTTCATTTTGTTTATCAATTTTCTTGTTAATTTCTTCATTGATGTTGTTTTAATATTTAATATTCATGCTTTTCCGTTTTCTTGTTTGATGTCAAGATGTATTATTTTCTTTGAGGTTACCCTGCAATTTATTAATTTTCTCACCAGTTTAAAACAGTCTGTTTTATCTTGAAATCTACTTGACTTCCTTACCATTTGTAATTCTGTAACTGTACTTCTCCCTCTTTTTGCTTTGTAGTTGTCTTTGTTATAAATTAATATCTCTGATTCTTAATTTTCAGTTTTGTTTTGTTTTACTCTGGATACTTCTATATCTAGATTGAATTCTGGGTGTTGTTGCCATGTATATCAATCTCCAGTTGTTGTCTGCTGTTGTTAGTTCTTAATCAAAAGGACTACCTTTAGTATTTTTTGTAAAGTTGGTCTTTTAGTTCAGAAATTCCATTAATTTCTGTTTGTCTAGAGATGTTCTAATTTTGCGGTTGTATTTGATGGACAGTTTTGCTGGCTATATGTTTCTTGATTGGTGATTATTTCCTTTCAGAGTTTTGTATATATTTCCCCTTTGCCTTCCTTCTTGCATGGTTTCTACTGAGAAATCAGAGCTTAATTTTATTAGCTCACCTTTGTAGGTAACTTTTTGTATTTCCCAAGCTGATTTCAGGATTCTTTCCTTGTCTCTGATTTTGGAGAGTTTGATTGTGATATGTGTTTTGATTATCTTTTGAGGTCTATCCTTATTGGGATTCGTTCACTTTCTTGAATGATTATCTTCTTATCTTTCATATTAGTGAAATTTTCTTCCAATAGCTCCTAGACTATTCCCCCCCCCCCCCCCCGTGGTTTTCTTTGTCTCTTCCTGTTCTGGAATCCTAATATCCCATAAGTTATTGTTCTTCATATTGTCCCGCATGAATCTTAGGCTTTCTTCAGATTCTTTCATTCTTCATCTATCACTTCTAGCTTAATAGTATTGAGAAATTTATCTTCAAGCTTACTAATTCGGGCATCCATTGGTTCCAATCTACTCCTTTGTCCTTTCAATGTGTTATGCAATTCTGAAACCTTAGTATGAATCTTCCGGATTTCTATTTGAAGGTTTTTATTGTCTCAATTCTTTATTTTGTTTGATTGTTCCTGTAGTGCTTTTCTGAATTACTCTTTGTTTTCTTTTACCTTTCTGTCAATTCTTTTGTTGTTGTTGTTATGAAGTACCATCGAGTCAGTTCCGACCCATAGCGAACCTATATAGAGTTTATGAGGAGCAGCTGGTGAACTTGAACTGCCGACCTTGTAGTTCAAATGGCTTTGCAGTCTGGCGTGTTAATCTACAGTGCCACACCAGGACTCCATCAATCCTTTGGATGTACCTAAATATCATTCTCCTGAATTCTTTTTCAAGTAGTCCCAATGCCTTTATTTCCTCAAAAATGTTTTCGAGTTCTGCCTCTTCATCACTTATCTGAGTTGCTCTGTCTTGTTTCTTTGTTTGAACAAAAATTGCTGCTTTCAAGATATCATTATGTTGTAGTATTTATATTAAGTTGATAATTGTATTTTGGTGAATTTTAAACACTCATCAACTGCTTCCTGGTGAGTATGATCAGGAGATGAGCTCGTGCACTGTTCTGTTTGTTGCTTATGCAGTTCCTTTCCAGGTGGATTTGACTGACGTTTGTTGTCTTTGGTCAAGTGTATAGCAGCTGATACTGGCTCTTGCCTAATGTGGGGCTTTGGGGTATGGTTGTAGCTTAGCTGGATGGCTGTCATTGCTGTCTCCTGTTAGTTGAGGCAAGAAGAGAAAACATGAAAGAGAGAAGGAAAACAAGCACAAACAATCAAACAACAGTAAAAAAAAAAAAACAAGAAAAAAGACAAACCAAAGAGAGGAAAGAGGGAGAGGAAAATAAAATAAATAAAAAGACCTAAACACATTAGGAAAAGAATTAGTAAAAGGGAAAGAGACCAAGGAGTAGTTACTATTGTAGTTAAGTGTCATGGAGTCAGTGCCGACCATTAGTAACCCTGTACAGGGTTTCCGAGGAGCGACTCATGAGCTTGCAACAACAAAAGCATTAATTTGAGAGGGAAAAAAAAAATTAACTAAATATGCATTTAAAAAAAAAAAAACTGAGAAGAAAGAAGCAGCAGTGATTGGGAAAGAGAACCAGAAAAAGAAAAAATGAAAAGGGAAATCGAAAGGTGAGAAAGCATAGAGAGAAAAAGGTGAAGGATAAAGAATAAAGAAATGAAAAGAAAAAACAAACCCACAAAAACAAACAGAGCAGGTGCCAGGCATGGACCTCACGTTGTGGGTAGATAAGGGATGAGATGTAATACTCAATCTAGATGAAGTTCCTGTTGTTTGTTGGACTAGGTGTTGCTTTCTCTGGGCACCCAATTCAAAAGCAGTTCATGCAGACCTCAAAGCAGCTGGGAATCAGGATATTTTCATCCCAGTGGGGAGGCAAAGAGAAATGGTCCCTCTAGACCAGGGCAAGTAGCTCTGGTAGCATAATGGTTACAAGTTGGTCTGCTAACCTCAAGGTGAAATGTTTACAAGCTGTTCTGCAAGAGAAAAATGAGGCTTTCTGCTCCCATAAAGATTTACAGCCTCGGAAACCCTATACAGGGTCGCTACGAGTTGGAACTGACTCCACAGCACACAACCACCACCAGTCCAGGGCAGACCAGAAGCAGCTCTGCAGGTCTGGAATAGGCCACACCTGATTTCAGGTGATTGATGTTGCTAGTTCCCTGTAAACTTTGATGAAACTTTGACTGTCAGAGAGTAGGAGCTTCCCTGGGAGTGTATGTGGAGAGGGGCTGCTCACACCTCTAGTCACCAGGGTAATGTGGGGTATGAGAAGAAAAGAAAAAAAAAAAAAAGTTTGCCCCTTTCTGTCCAATTAGTGTATGCCTCTGCACTACGGCTCTCTATGTTCAAAGTTGCCCCTGGAAGTTCAAGATGACCACCCTACAGCTGGCCTGGCTGCAGACACACATCTGTAGTTTCATTTTCTGTGTGTGTTTTTTTCCTCTCCCACAAGTCTGTTTAGCCACTTCTCCTAGTAAGGGCTAGTGCAGGGCTGGCCAGAGTCGACTATGCAGATCTGGAATCGGGGCAATGTGGACCTCTTCCCTGTCCTTTAATTGACCTCCACTCAGCTACAAGCACCTGGAGAACTGGACCTTCCCTGGGGCTTTATTGATAAAACAATGCCTGGAACAGTATTTTAATGCTAAGTTATTTCAGGGATTGGTAACATTTTATGCAAATAGTTCTACAAATAAGATGTGAGTTCCTGAATTTAAAAGACAAGTTTGCACTATGTGTATAATTGTATAGTACAAATGTTTCTTCAATGACTAGAATGTTGAGAGCACTTAAATCTCTTTATATAGAATATCTACATTTCCTTGTATACATTTAAAAAAAGTTTAGCAAGTAAAACTGCTCAGTATCTTAGAGTTAAAATTACTTTATATATTGGCTCCACTCGACTGTGAACCGCAAGATCTGCTGTTGGAGCTAGTCAACCGCTCCTGGAAGAAAGATAAAGGCTTTCTTCTCCCACAAATATTTAAAGCCTTGGAAGCCCTATGTTGTTGTTGTTAAGTGCTGTTGACTCAGTTCTGACCCATGGCAATCCTGTGTAGGGTTTCCGAGGAGCAGCTGATAAGCTTGAACTGCTCACCTTGTGGTCCAAACTGACTTTGCATTCCAGTGTATTAATGCACAGCACCACACTAGGACTCCTGGAAACCCTATACAGGATCACTATGAGTGGGAACTGGTTCTGGGACACTTAACAACAACAACAACATCCAACAGACCAAGCTAATTTTTTGAAACTTACCAAGATAAATTTGTAGAATATTGAAATTATTCAGACTCAATAGGAAGGAGATGGACAATTCCTTGTTAATGACAAGCAACTTGACTCTTCTTAATATTAAGTGAGTCTTTAAATGTGGGTTTAAACAAAATATAATAAAATATAATAAAACATAGGAGTTTTGGAGCATACTTGGGTTTGATACCCCAGCTATATAACCTTGGATTGCCTATTGAAGTCACAATATCCTTATTTGTAAAATGGAAATAAAATGATGTCTACTGCCTGGGATTCTATGTGAGAAACTGTATCCTTAAAATGGAGTTAGCACACAAGCATTACCCAATAACCATGGGGTATTATTCTTACTATTTTGTAGTTTTTATTTTATGAGGTAAATATTTATAGAATGAGTTCTTGTGGTGAGCCAATGCTATTTAGAATCCCTATTTGAGCTATTTGCTTAAGGAGTCACGCCAAATTTAATATGTAGTCCCTTTGAGGATATGATTCTTATATTCTCGATGTTTCTCATTAAGTGTTTGGTTTTTTAAATCCATATTTTGTAAGCCTCTTGTGCTGAAGAGTTTGGTTAATCACATTCTGAGCTTGGTGTTTGTTAATATTCTCTCTAAAGGCCTAGCTGAACATGGTTTATTTTCTGGGAATAGATTTATTAGGACTATGAAGAGCATGTATTGATGCTTGGTAGCATGAATATCTCTTTATTGGAATAATTACTAGAGAGTTAGGAATTGGGAATATTGATGGCATTTATTTAGTCTTTGGGTCTGGACAAAAATATTAAAAACCATCAAACACTAGTATTGCCCTTTGACAGTATCATTTAATTCCAGCTACAGGGAAAATTGTGACATAAATAAAAGCAGCATGACTTATCTGTCTTAATTAGGATACTTTCTGAAGTGGGGGAAATGCCCTCCTTTATTCAAAGATGTTAAGGGAGCATTAACCAGACTAGTAAAAAAGGGCAAGTACATTAGTAGAAAGCAATATTTTCCTGAGATGAAAAGGTTTCTTCACAAAACAATAGTGTAAAACTGGTGGGAAATGTCTTTATTTGTTTTCAAATCTCATTGCTCCATGCTTTGCATTTGTGAATTAACATTATTCTTTGGTAGTCTGATTCACAGCTGTCCTCTAGCCACGTGTAACTATTTAAATTTAACTTGAAATTAATCTAAATGAAATAAAAAATATTCAAGTCAGGTCTTCAGTTGCTTTAGCCACATTTCCAGTGCTCACTGGTTGCATGTGGCTTTGTGGTTACAGTGTGGACAGCCCAGATATAGAGCTGTTCCTTTGTCACAGAAAGATAGAATGGGCAACACTGAGACAATTCATACAGCCCACTTCTTACTGAAATTGTTGGTCTCAACTTTCAGAAAGCCATATTGGAATTGATAACAGAAAAGAAAATGCAAGAGATCTCCCTGTATGTTTCTACCATTTTCTGAATGCTTTATTTCATACCAATATAGTTGGTTCAACAACCTTCTATGAGTAAAACCATTTTATTCTTAAGCATGTGCAACTTAAGATAGCGAATCCGTCTCAACCTGAGGTCTCCAGTTATATAAATAGTCTTGAAACTAGTAATAGTTTTATACAAATTTTTAATTATAACTATTTTATTCATGAGCTAGTTTAAAGATGCAAAAAACCAGTAATTTAATTTTTCTTCTATCAAACCCAAATTTCCATCAAGCGGATTCCAACTTATAGCAGTCCTATAGGACAGAACAGAATTTCCCCATAGGGTTTCCAAGGCTGTCCTCTTTATGGGAAAAATGGCCTCATCTTTCTCCTGTGGAGTGCTCACATTTTGATTATCAACTAGGTGCTTAACCACTTCACCACCAGAGCTCCTTCCTCTGTCCTACTGTTGTTGTTCTTGCTAAGTGTCATTGAGTCAATTCTGACCCATATCGACCCTGTATAGGATTTCCAAAGAGCGGCTGGTGAGATTGAACTGCCAACCTTACAATTCATACCAACTTTGTAGTTCAGCGCATTCACCCACAGCGTAAGACAAGGACTCCTGCCCTACTGATGCCCCCCAAACCCATTCTGTCAGTACTTCTTCCCATTCCCCTGGACATATTATCAGGAGGAGAAAGTCACTGGAGAAAGACTTCATGCTTGGTAAAGTGAAGGGTCATTGTAAAAGAGGAAGACACTCAACAAGATGGATTGAAATAATGACAGCAGTAATGGACTCAAGCATGGCAGCAGTTGTGAGTTTGGCGCAGGACCAGGCAGTATTTTATTCTGGTGTGAGCAAGGTTTCTGTGAGTCGATACTGATTTAATGGCATCTAACAAGGAGCTCTGGTGGCATAGTGGTTACAAATTGGGCTGCTAACCTCAAGATAGGCACTTGGAAACTACCAGCCATTCCACAGGAGAAAGATGAAGCTTTCTGCTCCAGTAAGGATTTATAGCTTGGGAAACCCAGTATAGGGTCACTATGAGTCGGAACCAACTCCACGGTACTTAATAACAACAACAATAAAGCACTGCCATTACAATTACAAAGAGCAAATTGTCAGATTATACTGTACTCATATGTCCTTTCTTTTTCTATATATTTTTCACCCAGCTATGTCATTCAGTTCAATGACTGTGTTTTTTCTATGCTAACAATGTCTAAAGGGGCAGTGATAGAATTTTCACCTTCCATTCTGGGTTTACTTCCTGGCCAATGCACCTCATGCCTAACCACCATCTGTCCTTAGTACTTCTCTCATGCTGACTGTGTTTCAGTAGAGCTTCCAGATTAAAACAAACTAGAAAGAAAAGCTTGGCGATCTACAGAAATCAACCAACAGGTCACAACCATCAGATTCACAATTGATAAAGTGGATGACAAAGGAACGGGCAGTGTTTTGTGCTTTAAACCCTGTACAGGTTCTCTTAAAACCAGAAATGATTTGATGGCACTTAACAAAAGGGTGGGGCACACCTTAGTCTTTAAATTGACATCTTTGCTATAGAACATTTTAAATCAGTCATGCAGCATATTTGCCTAATGTTGTTTGATGTCTTGACTGCTGATTCCATGAGTGTTGATAATTGTTGTTGTTAGGTGCCATTGAGTCAGTACCGACTCATAGCAACCCTATGCACAACAGAACGAAACATTGCCCTATTCTGGGCCAACCTCACAATTGTTTCCACACTTCAACCCATTGACGCTGCCACGTTGCCAGTCCATTTCACTGAGGGTCTTCCTCTTTTTCTCTGACCTTCCACCTTACTAAACATGCTATCCCTCTCCAGTAACTGGTCCCGCCTGGCAATATATCTGAAGTATGAGAGATGAAGTCTGGTCATCCTGACCTCCAAGAAGTACTCTGGCTGTACTTCTTCCAACACAGATCTGTTTGTTCTTTTGGCAGCCGAATGTTGTTATTGTTAAGTGTAGTTGAGTCGATTCCAACCCATAACAACCCTGTAAAGGGTTTCCAAGGAGTGGCTGGTGAGCTTGAACTACTTACCTTGCAGTTCAAGCTGACTTTGCAGTCTAGTGCATTCACACACAGCGCCACACCAGGACTCCTTGGCAGCCCCCGGTACTTTCAATATTCTCTAACACCATAACTCAAGTTCACCAATTCTTCTATGATCTTCCTTATTCATTGCCCAACTTTTGCATGCATATGAGGTTATTGAAAATACCATGGCTTGGGTCAGGAGTACCTTAATCCTCAAGCTAACATCTTTGCTCTTAAACACTTTAAAAAGGTATTTTGGAGATTTGGGAAATATTTTCTCCATTTACCATGATGTTATTTATTGGTCCAGTGGTGAGGATTTTTGTTTTCTTTACACTGAGATGCAGCCCATATCGAAGGTTGTGGTCTTTGATTCTCATCAGTTAAGTGTTTTAAGCCCTCTTCACTTTCAGTAGCAAGGTTGTATCTTCTGTACATATGTTAACAAGTCTTCCTCTAATCCAGCTACCATGTTCTTCTTTATATAATCCAGTATAGATATTGAATAAGTATGGTGAAAGAATATGATCCTGGCACACCTTTCCTGATATTAAACCATTCAATTTCCACTTGTTCTGTTCAAACAACTGCCTCTAAGACAAGAACCTCATGAACATAATTAGGTCTCATTCTTTGCAATCCATAGTTTATCATGAAAACCTTTGCATAGTCAGTAAAGCACAAGTAGACATCTTTCTGATATCCCCTGCTTTCAACCAAGATACATCTGAGGTCAGCAATGATATACCTTGTTTTGCATCCTCATCTGAAT
>NW_006408571.1:742428-744396 GCF_000296735.1 Chrysochloris asiatica
TGCCAGTGGCTTTGTTTTGCCTGATAATGTGGAGCTTTCCCACCATCTCTTTCCACAGATGCAGTCAGTTTTATTTCCGTGTATTGTATCTAGTGAGGTTCATGTGTTTACTTGCCTTTTATGTTGTCTAAAAAAACTATTTGCAATTAATAAGTCATTGGTCTTGCAAAATGCTGTCATGTGCTCTCCAGCATCATTTCTATCACCAGGGCCATATTTCCCAACTACTTACTGATTCTTCTTCTTTGTTTCCAACTTTTACATTCCAATCACCAGTAATTATCATACATCTTGATTATATATTTGACCAATTTTAGACTGAAAATTTTTGTAGGATTTTTCAATTTCACATTCACTGACTTTAGTGACTGATGCATAAATTTGAGTAATAGTGGTATTTACTGGTCTCCTTTGTAGGGGTATGGCTATATCCTATAACAGACAACATTATGGTCAAGATAAATCTTGAAATGTTCTTTGTCATGATGAATGTGATGCCATTCCTTTTAAATGTGTCATTCCTGGCATAGTAAATCATATGATTATCAGATTAAAAGTGTCCAATAGCAGTCCATTTCAGCTCACTACTGCCTAGCATATTTATCTTTATGTGTTCCATTTCATTTTTGACACCTTCTAATTTTCCTAGATTTATATTTCTTACATTCCAAGTTCTGAGTATTAATGCATTTCTACAGTGGTTTCTCCTCACTTTGAGTTGTGGCCCATCAGCAATTGAAGGTCTCAAAAGCTTTACTCCTTCTGTGACATTATGATCAACTCTACTGTGCGGAGGCATCGCTTTCTTGGTTGAATTTTGAGTGCCTTCCAACCTAAGGGGCTCATCTCTTGGCACTATATCTGACAATATTCTGGTGTTACTCATCATGTTTCAGTATTTAATATTCTGGTGCTGTCTGACAGCGTTCCACTGCTATTTATAAGGCTTTCAGTAGCTAAACATTCAGAAGGGCTCCGCCTCTTCGTATACCTAGTTTGTTAGTTTAGAAACTCAGCTGAAACCTGTCCACCATGGGCGACCCTGTTGGTGTTTAGAATACCAGTGACATAGCTTCCAGCAACAAAGCAACATGCAAACCATCACAGCACAACAAACTGACAGACGAATGGTGGTCATTAATAATTAAAACCTAGAATGTACAAAGTATGAGTCTCGAAAAAGTTGAAGTCAGCAAAAATGAAATGGGTGAATAAAGATTAATAGACTAAGCATTTGTGAGCAGAAAGGAAGGGTTATTGGCCACTTAAAATCCAACAATCTTATGGTTTACTATGCCGAGGACATCCAATGGAAGAGGAATGAAATTGCCTTTATCATCAAAACGAGCATTTCATAATGTTTCTTGAAATACAATATTATCTGTAATAAGATAATATCCAGACACCTACAAGGAAAACAAGTGAATGCCAGTATTATTCATTTTTATTTAATTACAACTAAAGCAAATGTGGGAGTCCTGCTGTGGTACCATAGGATAAGCACTTAACTTCAAGGTTGGCTTGAACAGCAAGGTCAGGGTTCAAACTCACCAGCTGCTCCCCTGAAACCCTATATAGGGTTGCCATGAGTTGGAAGTGACTCAGAAAATAAGATTTCTGAGTAACAGCACTTAAGAACAATGACAGCAAAGCAAATGTGGAGTCATTTTGTTGTGCTGTAGGCTAAGCATTGGACCTCAAAGTCAGTTTGAACTGCAAGTTTGGCAGTTCAAACTCATCAGCTGATCCTCAGAAACCAGGGTTGTTATTAGTCAGAACTGATGTCATGGCATTTAGTAAAAACAACAAAGTAAATGATGATGAAATTCAAGAATCCTACTAACTTTCTCAGTATGAAATTGATCAACCATACACTCAAGCTATATTAATAATTAATGGTGATTTGACTGTAAATTTGGGGAGCAATGAAGAAAGATCAGTAGTTGGAAAATATGGCCTTGGTGATTG
>NW_006408571.1:745937-763633 GCF_000296735.1 Chrysochloris asiatica
TCCTTGGAGGCCAGGATGGCCAAACTTCGTCTCTCATACTTCTGACATATTGTCAGGAGGGACCAGTCACTGGAGAAGGATATTATGTTCGGTAAGATGGAGGGTCAGAGAAAAAGAGGAAGACTCTCAGCGAGATGGATTGGCAAAGTGGAAGCATCAATGAGCTCAAGTGTGGCAACAATAGTGAGGTTGGCCCAGGATTGGGCAATGTTTTGTTCTGTTGTGTACAGGTACTGACTCAATGGCACCTAACAACAACAACAACGGCATTTGTAATACTGAAGGATTTTGTGGGTAAAATATTAAATGATTCAGGAAGCACCAAAGAAGATGGAAGGAATATGCAGATTCATTGTGCCAAAAATAATTGGTTGATACTCAGTCATTTCAAGAGGTAGCATATGATCAAAAATTGATAGTACTGAATGAAGAAACACTAGCTGCACTGAATGCCTTGGTGAAAAACAAGGCTCCGGGAATTGGTGGGACACCAATTAAAATGTTTCAACAAACTGATGCAGCGCTGGAGGTGCTCACTCAGCTATGCTAAGAAATTTGGAACATAGCTATCTGCCTAACCAATTGGAAGAGATCCATATCTGTGCCCATCCCCAAAAAAGGTGATGCACTGGGACGCATTAATCATTAAACAATATCATGCATGGGAAATTTTGCTGAAGATAATTTTTAAATGCTTACAGTAGGGTTGCACAATACATTGACAGGGAATTGCCAGAAATTCAATCTAGATTAGGAAGAGGACATGCAACAAGGGGTAACATTGCTAACATCAGATGGATCTTGGTTGAAAACAGAGAATACAAGAATGATATTTACTTGTTCTTTATTGACTATGCAAAGGCATTTCACTGTTTGAAACATAACAAACTATGTGCAACATTACACAGAATGGGAGCTCCAGAACTTTTCATTGTACTTATGAGAAAACTGAACACAGTCTTAGAGACAGTCATTCAAACAAACCAAGGGGACACTCAATAGGTTAAAATCAGGAAAAGTGTTCACCACGGTTGTATCCTTTATCAGTAACTTAATCAAAATCTATACTGAGCAAATAATCCAAGAATCTGGGTAATATGAAGGAGAACATGGCACCAGGATTGAGGAAGACTCATTAACAACCTGAGATATGCAGATGACATAATCTTGCTTGCTGGAATAAAAGAGGACTTGAAATACATACTGATGAGGATCAAAGACAGCTTTCAGTATGGATTGCACCTCAATATAAAGAAAACAAATATCCTCACACCTAGACCAAAAAAAAAAAAAAAAAAAAATCACTATAAATGGAGAAAAGATTGAAGTTGTCAAAAACGTTATTTTGCTTGGATCCACAGTCAACACTTATGGAAGCAGCAGTCAAGAAATCAAATGACATATTGCATTAGGCAAATCTGCAAAAGACCTGTTTAAAGTGTTAAAGAGCAAAATGTCACTTTGAGGACTGAGTTGTGCCTAACCCAAGCCATGACATTTTCTATCACCTCATATGCATGCATAAGTTGGACTAAGAATAAGGAAGACCATAAAAGAATTGGCACATTTGAATTATGTTGTTGGCAAATAATATTTAAAGTGCCATAGACTGCCAGAAGAATAAACAACTCTGTTCTGGAAAAATGCTTCTTAGAAGCCAGGATGGCTATATTTTGTCTCTCGTACTTTGGGCATGTTATCAGGAGGGTTCAGGCTCTGCAGAAGGAGACTTTATGCTCAGTAAGTGGAGCGTTGGCATAAAAAGAGGGAGACATTCAACTAAATGGATTGACACAGCGGCAGCAACAATGAACTAAAAAATAATATTTGTGAAGCTGATGCAGGGCTGGGCAGTTTTTCGTTATACATAGAGTTGCTATGAGTCGGAACTGTTTCAATGGCATTTAAAAACAAGAATAACATCCAAAAATTCTGCTGAGCTCCAGCTTCATTTATCAACTCTAACTTGACATGTCTACTCACCTATCTCCTAGGTAACTCAGTGTTTTCAAAATAAAACCTTAATGCTCTGCCACCATTCCTAATCTGTACCACCATATTTCTGATTGGATAAGCTAGTTGTTTCTTTAAGTCCGTCTTCTTCTTTGGAAAAGAATAAAATGGATGTCAGAAGAGACTCTGAAACTTGCTCTCCAGCAGAGAGATGCTAAAGCAAATGGAATAAACAAGGAGGTAAAAGAGCTGAATTGAACTTTTCAAAAGGCAGCTCAGGGAAGACAAAGTCAAATATTATAACAAAATGTGCAAAGACTTGGAGTTAGGAAAGCAAAAGGGAAGAACACACAGAACATTTCTTAAACTGAAGAAGCTGAAGAAAAAACTCAAGCCACAACTTGCAATGCTGAAGGTTTATATGGACAAAATACTGAATGATATAGAAAGCATCGGAAGAAGACAGAAGGAATAGAGAAAGTCACTGTACTTAAAAAAAAACAAACAAACAAACAAAAAAAACTAGTTGACATTCAGCCATTTCAAGAGATAGCATATTATCAAGAGTCAATGATAGTGAAGGAAGAAGTCCAAAGTGCATTGATGGCCTTGGCAAAGAACAAAGCTCTAGATTTTAATGGAATACAAATCTTTCAAAACACCAAGGCAGCACTGGAGGCACTCACTCATCTATTCCAAGGAATATAGAAGACAGCTATCTGGCCAACTGATTGAAAGAGATCCATATTTGTGCCCATTCTAAAGAGAGGAGCACCAATGGGATGTGGAAATAATCAGACAATATCAAGTAAAATTTTGCTAAAGATAGTTAAAAAATGGATAAAACAGTAAGTTGACAGAGAACTGGAAGAGGTTCAAGCTGGAATCAGACAAAAATACGGAATAAGGGATATCATTCCTGATGTCAGATGGATCTTGGATGAAATCAGAGAATACCAGAAAGACTTTTACCTGTGCTTTATTGATTACACAAATGCTTTCAGTTATGTAAATCATGACAATCTATTGACAACATTGTGAAGAATGAGTACTCTGGAGCACTTAATTTTCCTTATGAGGAACCTGTACAAAGACTAAGAGGCAGTGTTCATACAGAACAAGGGAAAATGTGTGCTAGGGTTGTATTCATTCACTATACTTATTCAATCTGTATGCTATGCACATAATCTGAGAAGCTAAATTATACGATGGAGAATATGGCATTAGGATTGGAAGAAGACTCATTAATAACCTGCGATATTCAGATGGCACAACCTTGCTTGCTGAAAACAAAGAGGACTTAAAATACTTACTGGTGAAGATCAAAGACCACAGCCTCCTTTATGGTTTGTATCTCAGTGTAATGAAAACAAAAATCCTCAACCAGGACCAATAAATAACATCCGGATAAATAGATAAAAGATTGAAGTTGTCAAAGTCTTCATTTAGCTCGAATCAACCATCAACACTCATGGAAGCAGCAGTAAAGAAACCAAATGATGTATTGCATTAGGCTAATGTGCAATACAAGACCTGTGTTGAAGAGTAAAGATGTCAGTTTGAGGATTAAGGTGCACCTGGCCCAAATCATGGTATTTTCAATAACCTCGTATGCATGTGAAAGTTGGACAGTGAATAAGGAAGACTGTAGAAAAATTGATGCATTTGAGCTATGGTGTTGGAGGAGAATATTGAAAGTATCATGGACTGCCAAAAAAACAAATTGATCTGTGTTGGGAAAAGCACAGCTAGAATGCTCCTTGGAGGCCAGAATGGCCAGACTTCCTCTCTCATACTTCGAACATATTATCAGGAGGGACCGTTCCCTGGAGAAGCACAGCAGCTTGATAAAGTGGAGGGTCAGAGAAAAAGAGGAAGACTCCCAACAAGATGGATAGAAACCATGGCAACAGCAACGGGTTCAAGAGTGGTAGTGATTGTGAGGTTGGCACAGGACTGTGCAGTGTTTCATTCTGTTGTGCATAGGATTGCTATTAGTCGGTGTCGACTTGATGGCACATAACAGCAACAGCAATCCTCAACACCCAATCCATCTGAAGTCATTTTTGCTTCCTCTAAAAAAAAAAATATATCATTTTTTTCATGAGCTATACAATAGTCATTTGAGCAAGTTCTAAGTCTATTATTATTTTTCTATAGATGAAAATTTATGTATACATAAAATATAAATGCATTGCTACATACATTATAATTAAACTATAAGTCATTCTTGTATTATCTTTATTTTTTTTAAATATGTACTAATATTAGAAACATGTTTCTTTGTTTAAGATAACTTGAATTATTTTAAGGAATACAAGACTCTCTGGGTGGTACAAATGGGTAAGTATACAACTACTATTTCAAAGGTTGATAGTTCAAACCCACCCAGAGGCAATGCTTCCATAAGGTCAAAGGCTTGAGAATCCTGTGAAGCATTTCTACTGAGCAATTTTACTCAGTGCATATGGGGTCACCGGGAGTCAGAATTGACCCCATGGTAACTAACAACAACATAACAAGTACAGGGTAAACTGTTGATCATTGACTTCCCTTTATTTGCTTGCTACTGAGAGATATACGACAATTTGGCAAGCTCTGGAGTGTACCGTTAGTGATGATCCAATGAGTGAAATGAGATGGAAGGGTCCCAACCACCAGCCTTATTCTCAAAGCGAGCTCGGAAAGCTTTTGTTTGCCAGGTTTGAAATAAACACTCTCCCCTTATTCCAGATAGCAACAAACAACAAACAAAAGTCAAATCTTTTATAAAATCCTCTTAAACATCTCAGATTAGGACTGTCAGCTGAGCCTACTGTTGCTTAGAGATTTAGAGGTTTCAGGGGAGAGTCCATGAGAAAGAACACTGTATGCTTTAACTGCTCTGACTTGGAAAAAAAAATCTCTCTCAGCCATCTCATGAGCAAGAGCATTTGTCTAGGGATGAGACAAAGGGCCGTCAGAACAGAGTTATCCATCAGATTATGACTTAAGGGAAAAGACTATTCATATTTAGAAGAATAAGATCATTGAAGCCCATAGAATGAAGGCTACGGCAGACATTCTATATGCTAACGGAGATAACAGAGCCCAACAGGGAATTTCTGTGAGTGCACATGTGCTAAGCATTCCATTCTCAAAAACTGTGCTGTTGTTTGCTTATTTTTATTTATTTTGTAACAGCTCAGTGGTTATCATTTCAGTCTGTTCTTTCCAGTTTAGTATATGTGGAGCCTTTGTTGTTGTGTTAAGTGCTGTCGAGTCGGTTCTAACTCATAGAGACTGAGGAGCAGCTGGTGGGTTGAACTGCTGAACATGTGGTTCAAAATCCAGTGCTGAGCCTACAGTACCACATCAGAAGTCTGCATGGAGTCGTATTGCTCAAGAAAGGGACAGGCAGATCCGGGCTTCAAGTAGGTCAGAAGGCCCTGTGGCAAACACCCTGTGATTCCCAGGCAGGTGTAATCAGATATGGGACTGGGCTAGAAATGACCCACAGGTAATGCTTCCTCTGATTGGTCAGATACACGTATCTCTGCAACCAGTGACTCTTATACACACTCAGTAAGTACAACATCAGCTTCTGGTTTCATTATTACTTTGTATTTCAAGTAATGGATAACAGGGGGAAGGAAGCAGGAGGAGTCCATGCTTAGAGGGCAATGAGTTTTTGTTAATGAGGCTGGAATCAATTAGAAAAGGATAGTAGTGATGGTTGTACAGCATGATGGATGTTAACAATGTCACTGAATTATACATGTAAAACTTGTTGAATTGGCAAATGGTTTCTTCTGTATATTTTTACCACAATGTTAAAAAATGTGAGTTAAGTGAGATGAGTTCTGGTTGATATGATTCGAGAAATTATGGCCAAAGAACAATTCCCTATTATTCCCTAGTAATCTGCTTCATCTCAGAGGAATCATCCTTATTTTCTTATTCTTCTCTTTTTTGCTAAAATTAAATTTGTATTTTAGTGAAATATTTTACAAACCATTTGAAATCATGATTTTTATTGTAGTTTTTGAATCATTTTTTTTTATGTGACCCAAATGACAAAGGATAAAAGGGCAATAAATATTTACCAAATTCTAGTCAACTGGGGTTGATCTAGGTTTGAACTTTTTTGAAGCTAATATATATTCAAAGTCAACAGTAATTAGTTATTTGTCTCTTTCCTAGCATTTATCACTTACTGTCTTTTTATCATTTCTTATCCCTTTGTTCTAGTTTACTTCAAATATATCGCTATTAAACTGAAAGTTCCAATTTAAGATGTTTGTTACTTATAAGTAAAATGAAGAACTCTTGGTGGTACAATGGTTAAGTATTAGCTGCTAGAAATTTGGCTGTTCTCATCCACTAGCTACTCCAATCTTTTTCTATGAAGATTGTTGTTGTTCAGTGCTATGGAATCAGGTTTGACTCACAGTGACCTTGTATAGGGTTTCTGAAGAGTGACTGATGGGTTTGAACTGCAAACCTTGTGGTTAGCAGTCCAGTACTTATCCTATAGGACCACACCAGAACAATTCTATGGGGCAGTTCTACTCTGTCTTATAGGATTGCTGTGAGTTGGACTGAACAGGTTTGGTTTTCTGATAATATGTAAGATCAAGTTGCAGTTTAATTTTTTCAAAGAACATCTAGTTCTTATAACTTTAAATTTAATGTATCACTAGCGATCCATGAACTGTTTTTTCTTTTTTTCTTCTCGTCCTCTGTTCTGCATCTGGCATATGTCTGTATGTGTCAGGTTTAGGGAAAAGACAATTTAAGTTACCGTGTACATAATTAAGATTTTCCTCAAATTCATACACACTCATATAGGCTAAGTTCAAGAAAGTCTAGTCAATTCTCTCTCTCTCTTTTGGTAAATCATTACTCACTGTAAGAAAAGTAGTAAATTTGGTTGAAGTCCCTATCTTTTTCTATATTGAGTAAAATATTAACGAAAAATAACTGATTTTGTCTTGAATGTAAACTCATATTCCTTGCCCTCAAAAGGTTTGCTAGAAATAGGGAGTCAATATTTTCAAATATAAAAAATTTTGGTAGTAAACCAAGCACTAAATATTATTTAGAATAGGGTTAATCTTTTCAATGCTAACTCCTATGTTGTGTTTCATTGAGATTTTAGTTCCAGTTATCAGTGCTAAATGGTCTTCCAACTAGCTGGGGAATGATGGCACTTATAAATAAAACAGTAAAGTGTTCATACTTTATTGGGAGCAGAACTATATCTTTTCTTTTCTTGTCACACACAATTTCCATAGGTCTTATAGATAGTATGACAACTATTTCTATTAAAAAAATCCACAATATACAACAAAATTACATTGGACCTGAGTTTTCTTATTTTTTTAGTCCCCAAACAAAACAAAGAAAATTAAGATTTATATTTTAATTTCAGCATTTAAAAACTTAAATTAGAGTCCTCGTGTGGCATTGTGGGCTAAAGCACTGGACCACAAGGTCAGTTTGAACCACAAGTTTGGCAGTTCAAGCTCTCTAGCCAATCCCTGGAAACTCCATACAGGGTCGCTACGAGTCGAGACTAACTCGACAGCACTTCAGAACAATATAGCCTAGTGTGGTGCTGTTAAGACTGAAACTGCTAACCAAAAGGTCAGATTCAAATCTACCAGTAGGCACCTTAGAAACCCTATATAGGATTGCTGTAAGTAATAGCTGACTGACTGGACAGCACTTAACAACAACAACAACAACATATCTCACATGGCAACGTGTTTTTATAGCAGTAGTGAGGGTGATGACTCTTCTTTTGTTATCAAATACATATTTGATTTTGATATAAATTTATACTCTGGATGCAATCTCAACCAACAAAGAAGGTTCAAGTTGATTAGTTTAGTTAGGCCAGGATTTTTGGTGTTGTTAAGTGTTATGTCAGTTTCCACTCACAGAAACCATGTATAGGGTTTCCAAAGAGTGGTTAGCACGTTTGACCTTGTGATTAGCAGCCCAGTGGTTATCCAATAGCATCACACTAGTTCATGTTGATCAATTTAGTTAGGCATAGTTTAACTTGTTGTTAAGTGCCTTGATTGAGTCATGGTTTCTGAGGAGCAGCTGGTGGGTTTAAACCGCTGATCATATGGTTAGCAATCCAGTGCTTATCCTACAGCACCACAGTTAGGCTTTATATTTAATCTGCCATTTCTGGGCTTAGGACTCTGGACTTAATAGGAACTGGATGAAGTATAAAATTAGTCATATTTGGCTTTTGTGAGATAAGATGGACAGTTCAAAATCACCAGCCATTCCTTGGAAACCCTATACAAAGTTGCTGTGAGTTGAACTGAATTGAGAACACTTACCAACAACAGCAACAATGCCCTGGGAGAAGTGGTCTTGCGAAGCATATGAAATAAGGAAACAGGTAATATGAAAAAACTGGACTGATAGTGAAATTTCTGAGACTGGACGGCTTTGGAAGGCAGACCAAGTATGCGCAGAGGCAGAAGGTAATAAGAAAGTTGTTAAGAAGGCTAAAAACCTTGCTTTCATGTATTGCTGAGACCTGGGGCAAGAAAGGAGAAGTCTTTCTATGTTAAAAGAGAGCTGGTAAAAGGATTGGGTATTCTCAAAATAGACAAGACATAAGAAAACATGACGTCTGTTTTCACATATTTATAGCCTCTCCTGTAGAAAGAATTCATAGAGTTTAGTTCAGTGCCTCTTGAGGGCAGACATAGGATTAACATTTGAAACCAGAGAGAGACAGAATAGCTGGAATTCAAGAACTTTCTGTTAGTTCAAACAAATGGTGGATGTATTGTATTGTAAATGGAAGTTAAAAAAACAAACAACCATTCATTTTTCAGGACTATTATAGGGAGATTCCAGCTTTGTGTTGTTGTCAGGTGCCATGGAGTTGGTGCCGACTCATAGCGACCTTATGCACAGCAGAACGAAACATTGTCCGATCCTGGGCCAACCTCACTACCATTGCCACTGCTTTTAAATTGGATGACAGTTAATATTCTCTGTGTAGCTAAATTCCACAATTTATAATTTCTGAACTGCTCTTTCAGAATAGTACACTGGACCAAAAGTTTGGTTTGAACCACAAGATCAGCATTTCAAACTCACCAGCCACTCCTTGGGAAACATACACAGGATTGCTATAAATCAGAATTGTTGGTAGCGTAGTGGTTATGAATCAGGCTGCGAGCCGCAAGGTCAGCAGTTTGAAACTATCAGCGGTTCCACGGGAGAAAGATGAGGAGGTCTGCTCCCGTAAACATTTACAGCCTCTGAAACACTGTGTAGGGTCACTATGAGTCTGAACCGACTCCACGGCACAACAACAACAAACCATATACAGTGTCGCTATGAGTCAGAACTGAGTCGATGGCACTTATAGCAAACAGCAACAACACTCTCCAATTCAGAAACTCATATTTCACAGAAGAATTCCTGATCTCTACATATCATGTGTTGTTATGTGCCGTGAAGTCAGTTCCAACTCATAGTGACCCTGAACAGGGTTTCCGAGGCTATAAATCTTTACGGGAGCAGAAAGCCTCATCTTTCTCCCGCAGAACAGCTGGTAGTTTCGAACTGCTGATCTTGCGGCTTGCAGCCTGATTCGTAATCACTACACTACCAGAGCTCCTTACGATAATTGATAATTGTCTACTGATAATTGGTAGGAACCCCAGTCCCTGGATAGTTTACAATTGGAGGAAAGACAGGGCATTTCAGAAACTACTTCTTAAAACAAGACATCATCTATCTGTTTCACAGGAAAATCACAAACAGTAAGACATGTAGAGCAAAAGATCATAATTGATACCATGTCCATCAACTAAGTAACCTTAAGATATATCTGGATGTCTAACCCCTGTAATTTATTTTTAAAAATTATATTTATTTTAGTTGCAATTCCATTAGATGTTTAAATCACTTTCACCTTTCCAAACATATTGTGCACTGACTCATCAGACATCTGTGGCAAGTAAATATACACAAAGTATTTTTAGAGTAGCAAATATGTGTGTATGCATTTATAGTGCAAGCAAAATTAAACCTGATCTGAAAAAACGTGAATGTTTTAACCCTGGCCAGTATCATGCTGTTTTCATTTTTAGAAGCTACATTTCTAAGCAACAATTTTCAGATCACCTCCCACCTTTAAAAGTCATATTTAATGGAAAATTGACCTTTTTTCTGTATACTGCTTTGCAAGACAAGCGCTTCTGTGATGAATCTTGAATGCTGTTAAACCCTATTTATGGCTTTAATAGCTTTGCATTAATGAAAAAAATCAGATACTTTTTATATACCTACCTCAGGGGTTCATCTAAGAGATGTACTATTGATGTGAGAGAGTCAAATTGATTTCTGCTAAAGATGAGAAAGTAATAAAAAAGCTCAAACTGCATATGGATAATGAACTAGCTTGTTTTTTTCACAAATAGTTACTGCCCATGCTTTCCACTTCTTTCTTTCTAATGGCTTATACCTATTCTTTATATAACTTAAATTCTGATGTCTAAACTGCTATGTGGGTCAACACAAAGAGGTAGTAAAGATCACAGACATTTTAGTGAAGGGAGGCAAACAAAAATTTCACACTTCTGTTTGATTTTCCAATTTGGAAAACTGGAAACCTTGTTTTTAAGATGAATTAGATTTGCTTCGAACCCTGGTGGTGCAGTGGTTAAAGTTCTTGGTTACTACATAACGGTAAGATGGAGGGTCGGAGAAAAAGGGGAAGACCCCCAGTGAGATGGATTGGCCAGGTGGCAGCATTGATGGACTCAAATGTGGCAGCGATAGTGAGGTTGGCCCAGGATTAGACGTTGTTTCATTCTGCTGTGCATGGGGTCGCTATGAGTTGGTTCCGACTCGATGGTACCTGACAACAACAACAGAAAGGTTGGTGGTTAGAACCCACCAGCCTGCTTTGCAGAAGAAAGAAGTCTCAGTCTGCTTCCTTAAAGATGGAGAGCCTTAGGCAGTTCTACTCTGTCTTACAGTATTGCTAAGAGTTGGAATAGACTCCATGTCTGGGGGCTTGGGTTTTGGGGTTTAGACTCATTGATATTACTAGACAATCAGGGTTTTCATCATCATCTCTAAAAATTAGACAAACTGTATCAGACTAAGCATTTTTTGAGCAGAAAATTCTATTTTTTCCCCCTCTACCATTTGAAGTTCCAGGAATTTTCAAGCTATCAACATTTACTGGCTCTATCCATGCATAGTCTTCAAAAATAGACTGTTTCATTTACTTTCAAAATGTTTTCCATTTCAGCAGGTTTCCATGAAGTGAAAACATTTACTATAAATGGATGAATTTCGTCAGGGAGCTGCTTTAACAGTGCCCTAAATGAATAGTCACAGTAAAAGCATTTCAAAGATAAAACTAAAAAGAAGTAACCCTCTTTAAAAAGAAGATGCACTAAATTTTAAAGACCAGTTTTATTCTGTAAATTGGACACCATCCCAGGTATTTTGTTAAGAATAAGTGAGTGCTACTGGGAAGACAGAGCACAAGTTAGAATTTGGAGGTCAAGTTGGTTCCAACTCATAGTGATCTTATATAGCGTTTCCAAGGATCAGCTGGTGGGTTTGAACCACTGACCATGTGTTTAGCAGTCTAATGTTTGATCCTTAGCACCAAACCAGAAGTGGGTCATTTGGAGTAGCATTAGCTAAATTCGATCCAGCTAAGGAGTGCAGGTGTGGTGCTGTGGGATAAACCACTGGACCCCAAGCTTGGTTTGAACCACAAGGCCAACTATTCAAACTCACTATCCACTTCTTGGAAACTCTAATACTGGGTCTCTATGAGTTGGGACCGATTCAACGACTTTTAACAACAACAAGGAATTATGGAAGCTCTGTAGAATAAACAATGGACTGTGAACAACAAGGTTGGGCATTAGAGCTCACCAACCACTCTAAGTCAGAAACATGAAGCTTTCTGCTCCTACAAATATTTACAGCCTTGGAAACATTATAAAAGATCACTATGAGTCATACTGACTTGATGGCACATAACAACAACAAATGATAGTTACAGAACCGACAGTTCAAACCTACTACGTATTCCGTGGGAGAAAGATGAAGTTTTCTGCTCCCGTAAAGATTTACAGTCTTGGAAACCCAGTACAGGGTTGCTGTGAGTTGGAATCAACTTGATTGCAGTGAGTTGTGATTTGGGAAGACTCAGTACACTAAGCAGAACTACTCTGGCCAGGGGAATTTACTGCATAACTGGCACAGATATGGAGAGTCATGGTGCAACAAAGGTGGGAGAAGAAATGATGAAAGATACTCAGACGAAGATTGAGGATATAAGAGAAAAAGAATCTCAAGATTCAAACATGAAATCACCAGATGAAACAGAAGCCAACTTCAACAAGATGTGTAACAGGAAGGAAGGAATAGGTACTAGCCAGAATATATGCATGAGGTTAAGAAAGAGATATGTATGTTTGCCTGCTTCCTAAAGTCAGAAGAGAGATTAAAACAAACAAACAAAATAATCCGGCCTTAAGTCTTATGACAGCTTATGTTATTTGAATGTAAGTAGTCATCATAACCAATTAATAAAAATAGTCGTTATCATCAGTTTGGATGTATAGATACTTAAGACTGTTGGGGGCATCATGCACAGCTGTCAAAATGAGGACAATCTTTATTAACTGATATGTAACAATTTTCAGAATGTATTTGTTAGTGAAAAAAAAAAACACACTAAGTACAAAAGATTATCTACAGTATATAGCCTTACATATAAAAAATGAATATATCTGCTGATTTGTAAAAAAATTAATTCAGGAAGTATGAATCAGATATGAATGGCAGGGGGTACCTACAAAGGATGTTGGAAAGAATCAGGGAATGAGAGGGGTTAGGTGATTTACATGATTGTGCTGTTGTGTAAAATATTTTCCCTACGTGAAGTTACATGAATTGTAATAGACATTCTGTACTTTTCTTTTTTATTTGAACATTTCATTGTAATTTGGATGAAAACTTACAGAACAAATTAGTTTTTCATTCCACAATTCATACATATTTTGTTGCAATTTAAAAAAATAAGTCTAAAATTATTTTAAAATAAGAAATAAAAAAGTGATTTGCTGTTGCTAAGTGACGTCGAGTCAGTCTGACTCATTGTGACTCTGTATAGGGTTTCTGAGGCTTTGAATCTTTGATGGAGCAGAAAGCCTCATCTTTCTTCCATGGAATGCTTATGGACCTGGACCACAGACCTGGTGGTTCACAGTCTACCATGCTCCCCCCAGAAAAATGATAGATGTGAAAAATATGAACAACTCAAGGGAGTATAACAAAAAATTCGGTGTACTAAATATATTAAATGTCTCAATATAGCATCATTTTTACTCATTGACTCACCACATCAACAGCTTGACAAAATTATTACTGTGACCATTTATCTGAGAACTTTAACCATATGGAGACACCAATTTCACTGAAGTAATTTTCCTCTTCAGTATTTTCAGACAAAGAATATATCTAGTGGAATTAAATAATGATGTGGACTTACTTTTATTTTCAGTCAGTTGACAAGAAAACTGGTTTCGTGTCTTCAGAGTTTATTGGAAGACTCTAGCATGGGAGCTGTTATTCAGACAGTTTTGACCAAATGACAGTTCCTTTCTATTTAGGAAGAACTCTGTGACAGAGATAATCTGATCAGCTGAATGGACCAGGCTATCATTAGGGTGATAGATGGTGTACCTGTTTCTCTTGTATCTCTTGTATCACAGCCTGAAAGACTATATAAAAAAAAAACTTAACCCACTACCTGCACAAACATGCTGGACATCTTCCAGAATATTCCAAACACCAAAGTGGTAAGACAAGCAAAAATGATGTCTCAGATGTAACATCTATCATGATTATAACACTGTCTAAAATTCAGATGTGGAACTGTAGGTTAATGCACCAGATTGCAGAGTTGTTTGAACTGTAAGGCTGTTGGTTCAAGTTCACCAGCTGCTCCTTGGAAACTCTGTACAAAGTTGCTGTGCATCGGAACCAACTCAACGGCACTTAACAACATAATTCAGATGTGGAATTCCCAAAGTTTGTTCTGTACAATACTAGTTTTAAGGGATGTTAAACCCACCAGTCACTGTGAGTTGGTATCAACTCTATAGCACTTAATAACAATAACAATAAAGGGAAAGGAGAGAAATTTCATTAGCAAATATACTGATAGGAAAAGATAAAATCTCCAGGAATATAACGGTCCTGGTGTGGCGCTGTAAGATAAGCACTGGACTTCGAACAACAAGATCAGTGGTTCAAACATACCAGCTGCTCCTTGGAAACCCTGTTATGAATTGGAATCGACTCAAAGGCATTTAACAAGAACATATTTACTTTTAATATTGATTTTTAATTCAGATACCAATATTCAGATGTAATTTCTGAAGATTATGTCTAATTGCATAAAAAAGAAATTGATTATGTTTAGAAAATATTTGTTTAAAGATTTTTTTTCTAACACTTGAGTTCACAAAATCATAATTTTCAACAATTGCTTCACATGTTTTCAAGAAGAAGGAAAAAGGAAATAGAGTGGAGCATCTCGTGAATTTATTTCACCATATTGCCACTACCATCTCCTCTATTCTTTTCAAAGCATCTAAGGATTAGCCATCTCTGTTACACATTGTCAGCTACAATACCTTAAGTAACAATAAATCAATCACAAATTCATCTTCAATTACAGTAGATCATGTAATCAAGAAATAGTGACTTTGTGCTTACATTTTTGTTATCTAGGCCACATTTACATGTAGACATAAAGAAGGCTAGAATAATGGCAACCTTGAAAATAAAATGCCAAATAGTATGGTTCAGATGACCTTTTCCATTGAATAGTATCAGAATGAGTTAGAATCAGTAAGGAAAGCAGAAGAAGTAGGGGCATGAGCCAGACTTGGAAATATGGACAGGTTTTCAGTAGGTAGAAAGTAGGAGAATTGCACATAGAGTGCTCCACACACTGTAGGTGTTTATTAAATGCTTGTTAACTAACCAACTAGCCCAAACTGTATAGCCCTCAGAGGAACTATGGCCTGGCTCAAACTGGAAAGGAGCTACTATGAAACTTTCCATCTGGCAGTGATGCAATGAAGGAACCTTTGAGGGAAAACCATTAGAGTCACTTTAAAGAAATTACACAAGTACTTTCTCCAACAACCTGCAGTGAAACTAGTCAGGCTGTTATGATTGTCCTGCAATTCTTCCTTCAGAGCTGGAAACTTGACTGAAAGGGTAGAGGACTTGAAGTTCCTGTATGTCATCTGTTGTTGATGAACCGTGGAGTCGGTTCTGACTCATAGCGACCTTGTACAGGTTTTCTGAGGCTGTAAATCTTTACAGGAGCAGAAACCCTCATCTTTCTCCTGCAGAACAGCTGGTAGTTTGAAACTGTTGACCTTGAGGTTCACAGCCTGATTGGTACCTCTGTCTAAAAGAACATGTATAACGATTTCTATTCTAAGGAGACCTGATGGCTCTATAGGATAAACACTGGACTGCTAAGCACAAGTTTGGGAGTTCAAACCCACCAGTGATTCTGAAAGAGAAAGATAAGCCTGTCTGTTCAGATAAGCTTTACAGTCTTGGAAGCCCTGCATAGTGTTGCTATGACTTGGAATCAGCTCAGTGGAGGTGGGTTTGCTTTAGTTTGGGTTAAGGAAACAATAAACCCATTATGTTATAAATGTGCCATCACTTGTCCCACTCATTATCTAGTCAGTAAAAATATTGGCTAAGTAGGCAACATAAGCATGGTGCTATGGCAAATATTAAAAGAGGTAGGCATACTTCTACCAATTTATATGAAGTACAGCATGTCAACATGAACCTTTAAAAAGGCTTTAAATGTATGCTTTGTATCTTGTCCATCTTTGTAACTTTTTGTCACTCATTGAAACTACAAGGGAGTGTCTAAATATTGTGGAAATTTTTCATTATCTTTTTTTTTACATTTGTAATTATTCAACTTAAAAAAAATTTTTTTATTGTCAGTTGAGTTATAGTTTACATAGGGAGACATCAGTTTTACACTTATCCTATCGTATTTGTTTCATTGCAATGATTACAATCCCCTGCATGCTTCATCATTCAGCACTATTTCCTTCTATTCCCTCTGGGTTTTTTTTTTTTTTTTAATGTGCACCAAAACACTCAGGAATATACAATAATTCAAACAGCAAAAGGGCACACCCTGCAAGCCTGTCTGCTGGCTGCCAGCACACATCCCCTCTCCCTCCATGAGTCTAGAGTCCTCAGCTGCTCTGTCTCTCCATGTCATCATCTCTGCCTCCATCTCTGGTATTGCTGCTTCTCTGGATAGTGTCCCAAACTCCACTCCTGCTCTTCTCCCTTGATGGTCCCAGGTCCTCAGCTACAGGACTGTACGATCGACCACTTACCCATTTTTGCTACAAAACTTCTACCTTTTACAGTTGTGACAATCACAATTAGTCATGATAACAATTATTCACTATTAAATTGTGAGAGTCTTGTCCCCATCTCCTTTCACCAGACCTGTCTAGACAACATGAAAACCACTCAGTGGGGATTCTAAGTTTCCCTGAACACACTGAATCAAAACTCTATCTTGAAAACTTGTAAGCCAGTTACTTCTTGCCTTTACAACCCCTGCCCTCCCCCCCACCGCCTCATTTTAGGTAGCCAATATCTAAGTTGCCCATGACTATCAACCCCGTGTACAGAAAGGATGGGAATGATCCTTACTGTAAACATTCTTTCCCTCTTGGTTGGTATTTTAAGCTACTATAATCCATAAGTATAGGTCAAGTTCATCAATTTATATTTGTTTTCTTTAAAAAAAAAATATTTCCTCTTTTCCTTCCTCTAGTCAAGTTCTAAACATCCAGCCATTGAAGCTATTTTCCCATGGGCACTATCTGCAAGTTTGTGTGCCCTTGTGCATATCCCTATCACTTCATATCAGCTGGACGCTTCACTCTCAGCTCTCGTCCTCTGTAGCTAAGTCCTTGTCCATGGGGTCAGGAGTCACCACGTCTTACCATACTTCGGGCCAACCAGCTCTCACCATAATCAAGGTCGATGGGGGGTCTATGTAACTTGGTCAGACTCAGTCCACTTCTTCATTGCTGCTTTTCTCCCACTTCCACTCACCAGTAGACCAATGTGGTCACCAGCAAGCTTACAGGCCTGCTCATGTATTCCCTTTGAGTTTCAGTCTTGGGAGGGGGTTTATCCTGAAAGGACTTGATTGCTTGCCTTGATGGCTCCCTGGCAAACAACTTGTTTGTTCATGTAGTAGCCAATCAGACTGCTGTCTTTGTTTTTCTCTGCTGGTCTTTCTTTCAAGACCTCTATTCTTCTAGCTGCTCCAGACTGGTCAGCTGGTCTTTTCAAGTGTGAATTTCCTACCTCAGAAGGTTCTAGATAGGGATCAGGATTCCACCTAAGGTCTTATACCCTACAAAGGCTCTGCAAGAAGCCTCTCTCACTGGGCAAGTTCTAGCACCCCTTTCAGGTGTTACAATCAGTTATAGACTGAAGGCGGGCTTACAAGCTTTCTATAATCATGTTTCCAGATATTCCTTTCTATCTCCTTCAAGTGTCTATTTTACAATAGTAGAAAAGGGAAACCAATATTCTTAATACAGTCAAGCACCTTAACATTATTTCCCCTCTTTTACCCATTCAGATTATACCTCAAT
>NW_006408571.1:775096-776313 GCF_000296735.1 Chrysochloris asiatica
AATGTTTGGTAACATTCACCAGTGAAGCTATCTGGACCTGGAATTTTTTTGGTTGGGAGTTTTTTGATAACTTGATCAATTTCTTCTTTTGTTATGGTTCTGTTCAAGTTTTCTACTTCACTCTGTGTAAGTTTAGGTAGATCATGTTTTTCTAAAATATATTCCACTCTTCTCTTCATAGTATTCTGTTATTATCCTTTTTATTTCCATTGTTTTTATTGTGACATCACACATGTGATTTCTTATGCATTTTATTTGTGTTTTCTCCCTCTTTTCTTTGCTTAGGTTCACCAATGGTTTGTCAGTTTTATAAATCCCTTCAAAGAACCAGCATCTTGTCCGGTTCATTCTTTCTATAGTTTTCTACCTCATTTATTTCTACTTTAATCTTTATTATTTCTTTTCTGTTGGTGACTGTAGGCTCACTTTGTTGGTCTGTCTCTAACTGCTGGAGATGCTGTGTTAGTGTGTTGATTTAGGTTCTTTCTTCTTTTTGGGATGCGTACATTTATTGCAATAAATTGACCTCTCAGCACTCCTTTCACCATGTCCTAAAGATTTTGGTATGTTGTGTTTTCATTCTCATTTGTTTCTAATCACCTTTTGAATTTATTTTTTATGACTTCTATTATCCAGTAGCTTTTAAGAAGGGTGTTATTAAGTTCCATGTATTTGGCTTTGTTTCCTTGGTCTCCCTACTGTTGATTTCTAATTTGAAAGCATTGTGGTCTGAAAAGATGCTCTGTAGTATTTTGATATTTGTAAATTTATGGAGACTTGTTTTGTTGTCTAACACATGGTCTATTCTGGAGAATGTTCCATGTGCACTGGAAAATAATGTGTATTATACTGTTTTGGGGTTGAATGCTCTGTACATAACTATAAGGACATATTGTTTAGTTCCTCTGTATCTTTGTTGAGTTACTTTCTGGCTGTTCTATCCTTTTTTGAAAGTGGTATATTAAAATCTTCCATTGTTATTGTAGATTTCTTTCTTCAATTCTAGTAGGGTTTGCTTTATATATCTTGGGGATCTTTCATTGGGAGGATAGATATTTATTATGGTTATGACATCTTGTTCAATTGACTCTTTAATCATGAGATAGAGTCCTTCTTTATCTCGCATTCTGGTTTTTGCCTTAAAGTTTATTTTATCAGACATTAGTATTGCTACTCCTGCTCGTTTTTAATTGCAATTAGCTTGGTATATTTTTTTT
>NW_006408571.1:777698-783638 GCF_000296735.1 Chrysochloris asiatica
TAGCACTTTCCTGACTTCTTCCTTATTTTCCTCCACCCCTTTGTGAAGCATCTGGATTTGTCTCAATATCATTTTCCTGAATTCCTTCTCAGGAAGATCCAAAGCCTGCTCTTCTCTCTCTTTTTTTTTTCTCTTCTCTTAATGGGAAGCCTATGCCTACTTCTAGCTCATTTGTCTTAGTAACTCTTTTCTGTTTCTGGACATGTGCAAAGATCTTTTTACTGTTTCTTGGACATTTTCAATAGTTAGATGTGTTTTCAATGATTAAATGAATGCATTTTTATATTATTAAGCTTACTGAGTGCTTCCTTGTGGATGTGTTCTGGAAATAGACTTCCCTTTTCATATCTCTTATTACTCAACTGTGAGTAATCTTAGCAAGTGTTAGCTATCTTTGTAATGTGTAGCAGCTCCTGCCTGGATGATTGGATATTATAGGGTGTGCTTGTAGCATGGCTATATAGCCATGATTGCTGTCTCTTATTGGGTAATATAGGGAGAGAAAGTTCTCACCCCAAGGAAAAAAGTAGGACCCAAAAGACAAAAAACAGAAACAAAAGTAAAAGCAAAAACAGCAACAACAAAACCATAGGAAATTGTCCATCAGCCTTTTCTGAGTAGATCAGTGTGTGTGCAGAGTGGAAACCATCAGGGGTGGGTGGGGGTGTCCACTTGTGCAGGTACCCCCTCTAGTCACTGCCGTGGAGGTGCACAGACAGAGAATGAGAAATGAGTGGAAGAACGGTTGTTCACACTTTTATCTCTGATGATCAGTTAGGTCTCTCTGTATTCAGTGTCCTTCTCCCTTTAGTGTGTTTTTAACAGGTGTTGGGTTCACACGCCATTCTTGTATATAGTAGTTGGTGTTGGCTCTTATCTTTTATATTGGGGTTTTAATGGGTGCAAATATGGCTTGGCTGTATGGCCAGACTTGGTGTCCCTTGTTAGATAAGGCAGGAATAAAAACTACTGCCCAAGTAGGAAAGCCAACTTCTGGGCTAAATCCCACAGTCAGAAGTCATAAGAACCTGCTGGAGGATTAGCCTCTAGACTTTCAGCTGGGACTTTCATCCACTTCCTCTTTGCACAGTAGGAAAATTGTGCCCTATGTGTGCAATGCTGGACCCTTTTTGGGGTGCGTTCCCACCCAAGTGAAGACACCTCAGCCTGGAAGTGAGGGTGTGACAGGGCAGAGCAAAGGAGTTGAAGGAAAATAAGTGAAAGAAGAAAAAATAAAATCACACATCTTGTTCCTTAAGTAGCTGCATGGTTTTCACTCCCTAGCTGCTGACTGTGGCCCTGCTCTCTGACCTCTGCCAAGACACAGGGTCAGAGGTAGAGTTCTGTTCAATTCAGAAGTCCCCATGTTCCTTCTTGTTATGTTAGATTTCTCCACCAGCAGGCCCCTGAAACTATTTTGTCTTAATTTATATTGAATTTAAAGCCCCAGGATTGTCCTGGTAAAGCAGTTTTTTTTGTTTTTTTTTTCTGGCTTTTCTGCGTTTTCACCAAAGGGATTTTCCTGAGTCCCTTTGCTTCCTCCGTCCCCAGATCAGAAGTCTACCTCATTGTCTTTTAATATCCATAAACTTTTTGAAGATCCCTCATAATGTGTACTCAGTAAATATCTTTACCTTTAGATAGATAGGGCATAATTTAAATAACATGTCAAGAAAATGACAGGAACAATGTTACCAAATCAAAAAAGCTTAACTTTTTGAAATAAACTTTGGGAATTGTTACAACATGAAATACCAAACAAACACTAATTGAAACTTCTGCTTATTCACATAAAATAAAACAAAACACAACAATAAAAAGTTAAAAACTGAAACATTAAACAACATTAATATGGAAAATAAGGGGCTTTGAGTTGAAATTGAGAATATTCAAATAATCTTTTATTGTTCAAGAGGATTCAGATAAATTAGATTTGATGTTGTTTACTATTCCATTTGTGATAAAGTATAAGAACAGAATTAATAATCCTTTCCACATAATTCCCCAAGCTATAAAGTTAAACAAATAAAGAATAAAGACAATGAATGGGTAAAAAAAAAATCAAAGAAGTAGTATGAATGAATAATATTGAATCTATAAATGATAAAAAGATATTAGTCACCATGCACAGAATATAGAGATATATAGCTTGCTGTGAAAAAAAAAAAAAAAAAAAAGATTTTTAAGTGGGTTAGAGTAAAATCCAGCTCATAATCTTTATAACAAACACTGTTAATAGTTGACATAAAAACGTTAAAGAGAAGATGTAGATCTCCGTTCAGATACATGTCCATACATGTACACATACGCACATTTCAGGCACATACTCAGCTAAATATCCTTGGAATAGCATATTTGTTAAGTGGCCTAGAGATAGTGCTCACTCATATAGACCATGTGCAGGGTTTCTGAGGAGAAGTCAATGGGTGTGGTTAGCAGTCCATTGCTTATCCTACAGCACCACACCAGGACTCCTGCTAGCATTATTATCATATAAAACATATGTATAGACAACAATTACTTAGGGCTTTTAGAGGATTGCTAATGATAAAATAAGAACTGTACTAGGAAGCCCTAACAATCATAAACCTGAGTATGCCTGTCAACAAAACATTATATAGAAATATGTAGTCAAAATATGAAAGGATAAGTTCCTAGAGTTATTAGGAATTTTAACTTTTTAACATTCTCTCTCAAAGACTGAGAAAGCAATTGTTCATTCTATTTTAAAAAATTCACTTTGTTCTGTCCACTGTGGTCGGAAATGGAATTTGAACTGGATCTTGAAGACTATGGATGAAGAGAAAAAGGCATTCAGCACAGGCAGATTTTTCAAAACAAGTTTACAAGTATCAATGTTTAAGGCCTAGTTACATAATTATATAACTTATTGGTATTTCAAGTCACTGTTTTTTTTTTAAAAGAAGCCCTCTTTTTTTTTTTTTGCTAAGACAGAAACATGTCCTGAATTAAAATTCATTGTTGCCGCATATTGTCATCTTACTTAAGAAACAAACTCATTAGGTTCACAAGTAAATTAGAATTTCTTTGAAGGTAAATTGCTATATGCCTTAAAGTTCCAGGTTTTATAATAATCTTCTATTTGAAAATACAACCATCTAGAAAGGTAAAATCTCCAAATATTTGACTGTGTTCATAGAAATGCAAGTTAAAAGGAAGAAAAAAGTAAAAATTTCTCCTTTTATCTTGAATTCTTAATTCTGGTACCTAAATGCAGATGTAATACCTATGAATTATACCTGATTACTTTAAACAAAGGATAAATAAACTAAAGATGATCTTCTTTGATCTTTTCTAAACCCACAAGCATTTATGGAGCTCTCTCTATAATTTCAATGTACCTGGCATTATAAATTATAAAGTACTAATGAATATTTATGAATAAAATATTCTAGAAAATGCCATCTCTCAAAGGTAAGGTCCTCAGTTATCAATAAAGAAACCTGTTGAAATAGGAAGAACTTTTCATTAAAAGTTAGGACAAAGTGGTATAAAGGTATTTATTTGTTCATTGTCTAGTTGAACTTTTTGTCTTATTCTCCATGGTGTCCTAGGATATAGCAAAATAAATATTACTTCAGTGTATGAATAAATGAACAAACTAAAAAATAATTTTAAAAAGGCATGTTATGTCAGAATTACATTTGTTTTTAAAAAATGGATACTTTGTTTGGTGTTGGTAAGCGTCAATGAGTCAGTTCAGACTCATAGCGACCCTGTATAGGTTTTCCAAGGAGCAGTTGGTGGGTTTGAACTTCCCACCTTGCAGTTCAAAGTCCAGTGCTGATCCCACAGTGCCCCACACTATTGATATTTTCAGGGGTTCTTTGATTAAGTCCCTAACCAAACCTACCAGATGGTAACTATAAAGAAGTATTTAGAACCTTCTCAAAGTCCCCTTTAACCCAGAATAAATATCATAGCTATAAGAACTAAAATTTTGACAGGATCTTTTAAAGCTGGAAGGAGAAGCTGGTCACACGCTGTGTATAGCTGAACCCAAAGCTATGGTATAGAATGGAATTCTCTTAAGTATACATCACAGACAATATACCAATAGATTTGTTGTGTGTGCTATTAGGCCAGTAATGAAGAAACTCTATCCACAGTGTTCAACTGTTTTTTGTTTTTGACACTAGCTTTGAAATCTTCTTAACAATTCTTGGTGCAATTTAGAATCTATATACAAGCCCCAGGTTTTTCCTTTTATATTCTTTACTTGTCCAAAATCTAAGTCACTGATTCCATACAATGCTCTTGCCTCCTTTTGTTTTTGTCTTTAATGTCTTCAACTTATCCTTCACTCAGCTCCCTCAAATTGCCTAAAATCCTATTTCTCAGCATTTAGATGGAAAATAAGGAAGAGAGAAAAAAAGCAGGCAGGAAGAGAGGGAGACAGACAGACAGAGAGGAATGAAGGAAGGGAACAAGGAATCTAGACATCACAATTTTGCTTCTGTGGGTTAAGCACTACATTCTTAGGAAATTTCTTTTTAAATCCAAGCAACATAAGGAGATAGGAAAAAAAAAAAATCATTATTCCAATACTTAAAAGAGTTAATCAATCATATAGCTTTCCTTCAAGGTAGAACAGAACTGTGGTAAAATGAGACTTTGGGGCATCCAGGAAACAAGGGATCTTAGAAAATGAATGAAAAGTCACAGAAAGAAAATAACAGGACTCCAAAAGACAACATTGGGTATCTCACACTTTTCCCCCTGAGTCTTTTTAGAATTTGAATGCACTTGAAACCTTTAGAAGCTCCTAACATCTCTTTTAAACCCCAATTTTGTTCCAAGCAGTTATAGTCATGAGTACAATATTGTTGTTGTTAAGTGCCATTGACTCGGTTCTAACTCATAACAACCCTGTATAGGGTTTCCGAGGAGCAGCTGGTGAACTTGAACCACTGACCTTGCAATTCAAACGGCTTTGCAGTCTGGCACATTAACCCACATTGCCATACCAGGGTACAATACTTACTTATTTTTTTTATTTTTTATTTTAGAGCAGAGTAAAACATACATCAAATGATTCAATTCATGATGATGATCTGAAAAAGAAAAAGTGTTTCACAGTATTTGAGTGTTTTTTTTTAATTTATTTTTCATCAAGTCCTACTAAAGTCTATGAGTCAAATAATATAAAAGATTCTTTTCATAATATGCTTTCCTGCCTCCTGAATATATAAAACTCCACTTCACTAAAGACAACTAATTCATCTTTACTGCATGAAACGTGACTTTTTATAACTGCAAAAAAGATGGTATACACATCATTTAAAACTAAAATGAGAAAATCTTTATATGAGCAATAAATATAATAAACATGTTTAAATGTAAATGTAAAACACAAACCTCAGACAATGAGACTACATGAACACTGTGATATTTAGACATTTGTCAGGCAGCCTTTTTCTGTTTTGACAGCCAAATGAATGTTATATATAGAGGGGGATTCTGTTTGGAAAATAGACTTCCTTACTTGGTTTCCTTTACTTTGAATACAACTGTAAGACATTTCAATGTGTGGGAAGCAGTTATGGTACAGAGAGTTGGAAAACATTCAGGCATAAAGTACCAAAACAGTCAAATACTTGCAAATCCAAAATACTCATCCATAATGATTCATTTTCTATTTAAAACACAGATTCAAGCCTGTTGCTAAGTGCCATTAAGTAGGATCTGAATAATAGCGACCTTGCATAGGGTTTACAAGGATCTGTTGGTGGGTTTGAACAAACCTTGCAGTTAACAGTCCAGTGCTTATCCTACGGTGCCACACCAGGACAATCCAAACTGCTGTTGTTGTTATTATTAAGTGCTGTCAAGTGGATTCTGACTCATAGCAACCCTGTGTAGGGTTTCCGAAGAGCAGCTGGTGGGTTTGAGCTGCAGTGTATAAATATTAATATATAT
>NW_006408571.1:783738-786759 GCF_000296735.1 Chrysochloris asiatica
TATCTATCTATATATATATCACTTTTGTCTTTTTTACAGATAAACTTGAAAAGAAGCAATTTAGGATCTATATTTTACCAATTTATGGTTTGAGAAAGTGTTTTTGTTAAAGTGCCTAGATAAGAGACAACAAGTAACTAAAACATTGTAACTTCACATCTTCAGTAGTCTTTGCATTTATTATTTCTATTTCTGCTTTGAATAAAGCTACAAGATGAAAAACCAGCAATGTGACTTTTTGCATGAAAGAAACCAGTGATTCCCAGAATATTGGCTTTAATTTTAGTATAATATTCTTGGTGTGGGTTTTATTAGATGCACCTGGAAGTTGTCTTTGAGATCTTAGGATTTGACAAATGTGTTTGAGTTTTAAATTTGGGAAAACAAAATAACAATATTGCTGAGAATTCATCATATATGAAAATATCTTGATTTTTTTTTTTTCCTTTCATAAATTTTAGAAGACTGGGGCTGGAAACAGGTGTATCTTCTCTAACATTCTATCTATGCCTGATTTAGAGAAGAGCTTACTTTAAAGTCTACCCTGGGATAAATAGGATTACTATAACTCTGGCGTTTTACATTATACCAAGTGAATTAGTTGATGGGGTGAATATTTCTGAGCACTGTACAATAAGTGATGAATGGTACAAATAGTTAGCACACTGGGTGCTACCTGAAATATTGGCATATCAAGTCTACTTAGAGCTGCCTTCGTAGGTACCACTGTCATAAAACTTTTTATCTCTTATTTCTTTCCCTACGGTCCCTTCTCAGACTGTGCCTGCAACTAAACAATTTGACCATTTTTATTGAACTACATATTTATTATTTGGTTTGGCAAATCTGGTACACAAACCTCTTTCAAGTGTTCAAGAGCAACGATGTCCGTTTGAGGAGTTAGGTGCACCTGACCCAAGCCATAGTATTTTTAATAGTCTCCTATGCATTTGAAAATTGGACAATGAATAAGGAAAGCTGCAGAACAATTGATGCATTTGAGTTATGGTGTTGGAGAAGAATATTAAAAGCATCATGGATTTCCAGAAAAATAACAAATCTGTGTTCAAAGAAGTACAGCCAGAATTCTAATTAGAAGTCAGATTGGCCAGGTTTTGTCTTATACTTTATCAGGAAGGATCAATTCCTGGAGAAGAACATAATGCCTAGTAAAGTGAAGGGTCAGGGATAAAAAAGGAAGACTCCCAATGAGATGGACAGCAGCTACTGACTCAAGCATAAAAACAATTGTGAGGATGGCACAGGACTGGGTGGTGTTTCATTCTGTTGTGCATGCTGTTATTGTTAACTGTGTAGGGTCGGTTCCAATTCATAGCCACCCTGTGAAGGATTTCCAAGGAGCAGCTGGTGAATTTGAACCACAGATGTTGTGGTTGAAACCGACCTTGCTGTCTAGTGCATTATTCCACAGTGCCACACCAAGACTTCCAGTTTTTAGAGTTTGAATAGAGTCCCTATATGTTAAAATGGACTCAGTGGCACTTAACAACAATGTTGTTGTTGTTGTTGTTGTGTGCCGTGGAGTCAGTTCCAACTCATAGCGACCCTGTACAGGGTTTCCGAGGCTGTAAATCTTTACGGGAACAGAAAGCCTCATCTTTCTCCCGCAGAACAGCTGGTAGTTTCGAACTGCTGACCTTGCGGTTTGCAGCCCGATTCGTAACCACTATGCTACAAGAGCTCCTTAATAACAATAACAACATATTTATTAAGGAACCCTAGAGGGGCAGTTTTAACACTCTCAGCTGCTGAGCAAATGATGGGCGCTTTGAAATCACTGGCTGTTCTGCAGAGATAGATGTGGCAGTCTGTTTTTGTAAAGATTATAGTCTGAGAGTACAACAGCAGGTTTGGTTTGGGATGAGCTATTTTAGGTAAAAAATGGAGTCCCGATGTGGTACTATAGGATAAGCACTAGATTGCTAACCAAAAATTCAGCGGTTCAAGCCCACCAGTCATTCCTCAGAAACTCTGCACATGATGGCTATGAATCAGAACTAACTTGACTGCATTTGACAACAACATAGGTAAAGAATAGGTAAAGTATTGTTGAATCACTTCTGACTCATGTTGTTGTTGTTAAGTGCCATTGAGTCTATTCCAACCCATAGCAACCCTGTATATGGTTTCCAGGGAGCAGTTGGTAAGCTTGAACCACCGACCTTGCGTTCAAACAACTTTGCAGTCTGACGCATTAACCCACAGCACCACACCAGGACTCCTAGCTACCCTATATAGGGTTTCTGAGGAATGGTTGGTGGGTTTGAACTACCAAACTTGAGGTTAGCAATTCAGTGATTACCCTATTGTGCCATACCAGGAGCCCAATAGAGAAGTTGTTGGTAAGTGTCAACAGGTTGGTTCCAACTAATAGTAACCCTGTATAGGGTTTCCAAAGAGCATCTACTGGGTTTGAACTGCTGATCTTGTGGTTTGCAGGCCAGAGCTGATCGACAGCTCCACACCAGAAATCCAGTAGAGAAGTAGGGTATATATAATAAACAGTATTATGGGTGCTTATGTATGCAATATTAATAAATGTGGCTGAAAAGCCCATGGCCCAAACACAGTGTTAATCTACATTTGAGAACTTGAAGTCCAAGCCTGTGGCTTTATGGTCCACTGGTTCTTCTGACCAGAAGAAGCTTCCAAAGCCTAAGGAGGCATAATCAGTAACCTGCCGTGCTACTGTCCGGTAATTACAATGATTACCCCTGTAACATTGTTTTTATTCCTCCTGATGTGAGTAAAAGTGCAAAACCCTTCAAACTGTTTAGTGACAGGTGTTCTGGATTTTGGTAAAGTGGTCGTTCCCAGATGTCTCTCCAAGAGACTACGGCAACCAATACTCTAAGTTCATATTTCTAGGTTCCTTCAGAAAACAGTAAGATTCTTGTTGTGAAAAAGATTTGATGTTCAGTTTAAGTCAGTTTTTATACCTTCTTTGTTATCTAAAGTCATCCTTCTTTGCAAATACCCAAGAAAAATGCTACAATATTA
>NW_006408571.1:788808-790070 GCF_000296735.1 Chrysochloris asiatica
GCGCCTGACAACAACAAACATGGTGTGGACTGTAGAATCAACACAGGACTTCTAACCACAAGGTTGGTGGTTCAAACCTACCAGTTTCTCCTTGGAAATCCTATACAGGGTCCCTGTGAGTCGGAAGTGACTCAATGGTACTTGACATCAATGAACATGGGTCCTGATGGCTCTCATTGAATATACCCCAGTAGTTGTGGGATGGGCATGAATAAGCCAGGAATTCTTGCAATCTAATCCCCAAAAATCAACCACAAATTCACATTTCAGACATTATGGGGTGGTGATGGTTATGTGCTATAGAGCTTGTTCTGACTTATAGTGAACTAGGGTTTCCTAGGCTGTAAATCTTTATGGGAGCAGAAAATCATCTCTTTGTCCCTTGGAGTGGTTGATAGATTTGAACTGTTGACCTTGTGGTTAGCAGACCAACTAGTAACCTATTATGCTACCAGAACTCCTTTTTAGTCATGGTGCTGTTGTTAACAGCTGTTGAGTTGGTTCCAACTCATAGTGACCCTGTATTGGAGTCCTGGTGTGGCATTATGGAGTAATCCTTTTACCATAAGGTAGATTTGACCCACCAGGAGCAGTTGGTGAGTTTGAATGGAATGGACCTTGTGGCTCAAACGGACCTTCCGGTCCAGTGCTTTATTCCACAGTGATACACCAGGACTAGCATTTAAATTCAGTGCACTGAATTAAAACAAAAGTACTTCATCTTGCTTTACAGTTTAGTCCTATGGAGTTTAATTATTATACTAGACGGTTTGTTGGCTAAAGGTATTAGCTTGTATGAAGAGATGGAGACCCCACTAAAGCATATTGGCTTGGGGACCCACCCCTACCAATACAGGGAAATTATTTTACTTATTCTTAGTCACAGATAATGAAAATGATAGAACACATTAAAACACAGATTTCACAATGTCAAGAGCAGTACATTTTCCTAATGCTTCCTCTACCTAATAAACACAGAGGGCACAGGACAGACTAATTTTAAAACGTATCTCCAACTTCAAAATAGTGAATCTTGAATGAACCAACTCTCTCTTGTGAAAGAAGAACCATTATTATTTTAAATGCTCTCAGAAGCATAATTAAGTATCATTTATAAATGACCACTACAATGTTTGCTGCAGTTGTTAAGTGCTGCTGATTCCGTGTCCAACTCATAGTGACCTTGTAGTAGGTTTCCCAGGAGTAGCTGATGGATTTGAGCTGCAGGTCTTGCAGTTAAGACTGACTTTATGATCCAGTGC
>NW_006408571.1:792065-807971 GCF_000296735.1 Chrysochloris asiatica
TTGAGCCAGTTCTAACCCATAGCCATCCTGTATAGGGTTTCCGAGGAGTAGGTGGTGAGCTTGAACCTTGTGGCTCAAACCGACTTTGCAGTCCAGCATATTAACACACAGCTCCACACCAGAACTTCACAATTGCAAGCTGACATATATTTAACATATTATATAAAGTATGGTACTATCTGTGATAGCCAACTTGCAAGATGGGGAAATGATTGGCACCTCTTGGTATTCATGGTAGTAGTGATAGTATATCAGTTACAAGATTAGGTTACAAAATACACTTTGTTTCCATGTTGAGCGTGTACTGTCTCAGATCACTCACTCTTGGGGAAATTAGCTGCCATTTCATGAGAAAACCAATGAAAACTGTAGCCTCCAGCGGACAGACCTATGAGAAACATTGACTTGAAACCTGCAGCCCTAATTGAGCCTTCAGATGACTGAAACCAGATTGAATTTTCATTCGGGAAAGGTGATACCTACAAGTGTGATTAGGCATCTTCTTTTGTTGGACCAAAACACTTTTGGGTGCCATTGAGTTGGAACAAAACACTACCCAGTCTGGCACCATCTTCACAATCATTGTTACACTTGAGCCAATTGCTATTGTCACTGTGTAAATTTATCTCGTTAGGGGCGGGTGGAGGGGGAGTCTTTCTCTTTTTCCGCTGACCTTCCACTTTACCAAGCATGATGTCCTTCTCCCAGGACTGGTTCCTCCTGATAATCTGTCCAAAGTATGAGAGAGGAAGTTTCATCATTTTAGCTTCTATGGAGCAATCTGGTGGTACTTCTTCCAAAACAGATTTGTTTGTTCGTCCAGCAATCCATTGTAATTTTAATGTTCTTCTCCATCACGATAATGCAAACACATTAATTCTTCTCTGGTCTTCCTTATTCATTGTCTAATAAGGTTATTGAAAATATCATGGCTTGGGTCAGGTGAACCTTAGTTCTCAAACAGACATCTTTGCTTTTGAACACTTTAAAGAAATCTTATGCAGCAAATTTACTGACTACAATATGGTGTTTGATTTCTTGACTACTGATTCCCTGAATTTTTATTGTGGATCCAAGCAAAATGAATTATTTGACAAATTCAACCTTTTCTCCATTTGTCATGATGTTATGTATTGGTCTAGTGGTGAGGATTTTTTATTTCTTTATATTGAGGTACAACCCAATATAAAGTCTTTGATAGTCATCAGTAAGTATTTTAAGTCTGTTTCACTTTCAGCAAACAAGCTTGTATCATCTGCATATTATAGGTTGTGAATTAGCCTTCTTCTAATCCTGACATGCTCTAGTTCATATAATCCAGTTTATGGATTATTTGCCTAGTATACAGTTTGTATAAGTATGTTGACAAATGCAACCCTAATACATACCTTCCTGAGTTTAAACCATCCAGAATTCCCTTGTTCTGTTAAAATGACTGCCTTCTGGTCTATGTACAAGTAGTCCCTCATGAGCACAAACCATTGTTCTGGAACACCCAGTTTTCACAGTGTTATTCTTAGTTTGTCATGATCCACACAATTGTAAGACTTTACATAATAAAGCAAAGGTAAACAACCTTCTGGCATTCTCTGCTTTCAGCCAAGATCCATCTGATGCCAGCAATGATATCCCTCCTTCCACATCCTCTTCTGAATCTGGCTAAACCTCTAGCAGTTTCCTATCAATGTACTGTTGCAACCATTTAAAAATTATCTTTAGCAAAATTTTGCTTGCATGTGATATTTATGATACTGTCCAATGATTTCTGCATTCCATTGGGTCACCTTTCTTTGGAATGGGCACAAATATTAATCTCTTCCAGTCAGTTAGCCTGTTAGCTGACTTCCAAATTTCTTGGTATGGCTGAGTGAATGCCTCCAGTGTTGCATAAGTTTGTTGAAAGATTTGAATTTGTTTTCACTTGATTCCTGGAGTCTTGTTCTTTGCCATTGCCTTCAACTCACGTTAGATTTACTTCTTCCTTCAGTACTTTTGAATCTTGATCATATGCTATCTCTTGAAATGGTTGAAAACTAACCATTGCTTTTTGGTACAGTGAATCTGTGTATTCTTTTCATCTGCTTTTGGTGCTTTCTGTATCATTCAGGTTTTTACCTGTAGAATCCTTCAATATTTCACATTGAGGTTTGAATTTTTTCTTCAGTGTTTTCAGCTTAAGGGATACTGAGTATGTTCTTTCCTTTTGGTTTTCTAACTCTAGGTCTTATGCATATTTCATTACAGTACTTGACTTTGTCTTCTGGAGCTGACTTTTGAAGTTATCTGTTCAACTCTGTCATATCCTCATATCTTCCATTTGCTTTAGCATCTCTACATTGGCAATCAAGTTTCAGAGTCTGTTCTGACAACAATTTTAGTGTTTTCTTTTTTTATTGTGTTCTTAATGGCCTTTTGTTTTCTTCCTGTATGATATTTTTGATGTCATTCCACCAAACTTCTGGTCTTCAGTAATTAGTTTCTAATGTATTAAATCTGTTCTTGAGATGATCTCTAAATTCAGGTGGGATTATTCAAGATCATATTTTCTCCAGCTTCGACCTGAACTTACATATGGACCATTGATTGTATGTTCTACACTATTGGTCTTGCTTTAGCTGATGATACTGAGCTTTTCCACTGTCTCTTCCTACAGATGTAGTCAATTTGATTTCTGTGTATTCCATCTGGTGAGATCCACGTCATCATTTATGTTGTTTAAAAAAGGTATTTGCAATGATAAAGTCATTGATCTTGCAAAATTCTATCATGTGAGTTCCAGCATCAGTTCTATCACCATGCCCATTGCAAAAACCAAGTGGGGACAATGTCTGACTTCCCCTCTTCCCCTGGCTTCACAAATGAGTAAGAGACTCTAACTGAAAATCAGTCTGTGGTTGATTCCTGTGAAGCAGTGGTCAGACATGCTTCCAACCTACAATCTTCTTTATCCTATTCTGACACCAATCATCTCTCCATAGCACTCTATGCTTTACATCTGGGTTCGATAATCCATTTCAATGGCCTCACAGAAAGCATAACAATACTCATGATATTAAAGTTCATTCGGGAAGTGAACAGGGTACAATTCAGGATGCTCTCCATTCAGGAATGCCTCTTCTCTGCAGTGCTGGAGACACACCTTGCTCCTCCTGTCTTTGGTTTCTCAGCCATGGGGTCCCGTGGCCTCTGCCCCAGTCCTTGGGCCTAGAGCCTACAGATGCACTGTCTTTCCATGTCACCACCTCTGCTGTTGCCTCTGCAATCATTGCTTTTATAGGTAGTAGGGATCTCAGACTCCACTCATGTTCTTCAACTTGATAGTTCTGGGATCTTCCATTCCTGCTTCTGAGATGGTTTCTTTTATACCTAGCTGGATGGCAAAACTAACCAATCCCTGCCTTAGAGTCCTATTTACTTTATTTGCATGGTCCTACCCAATCACTTGGTGACATTGGATAGAAAAGCCATATCCAGTTATTTTTTGATGATGAATACAACGTCATTCCTCTTCAATTTGTCTTTCCTGGCATAGTAACCAATATGACTGCCAGATTCAAAATGGCCAATTGCAGTTGATTCCAGCTCACTAATGTGTTTCATTTCATTTTTGACAGCTTCCAATTTGCCTAAATTCATATTTCATACATTCCATGTTCTAATTATTAATGGATGTTTGAAGCTGTTTCTCCTCATTTTGAGTGTGCCCCATCAGCAAATGAAGGTCCTGAAAGCTTTACTCTATTTGCATCATCACGATCGACTGTACTTTGAGGAATCAGCTCTTCCCCAATTATATTTTGAGTGATTTCCAACCTGAGGGGCTCATATTCTTATACTATATCTGACAATATTCTTTTGATATTCATAATGTTTCAATATTCAATATTCTGATGCTATTGGACAGCATTCCATTGCTATTCATAAGGTTTTCAGTGGCTAAACATTCAAAAGTGGTCTGCCTCTCCTTTCTAGTCTGTCTTTGTCAGGAAGCTAGCTGAAAACTGTCCACCATGCATGACCCTACTGGAATTTAAAATACAGTATCATAGCAACATGCAAACCACCACAGTACAACTGACAGATGAGTAGGGAAGTCATTCTCCTAGTAGATTACAGGCCTTATTCCTACTCTGTATGATATCTATTAAAAATTCTAATACATAGCTCCCCAGTTTACTACCCACACAAAAAACACAGTTTTCTAATCAGTTCAGTGTGTGCTAATTTTAGAGTTTTTAGCCTACCCCTGCAAACTAACAAGAAAAGGGAATTTTTTCTGTGACTGGGAGAATGCCTTTAAGACATCACTCCTATGGATGGGTCCATCTGACTTCTCTGTTCTAGTTCGCAGCCACTTACCCTGGGTTTCCAAACAAACATAACAACACTTATAACCCTCACACAAGGTATATGCATTTAGCAGACTGTACTGTTTGGGGTAAGGTTACATAAATTGAAATCATTTCAGCTAGAATATGAGATTGTCTTGATTTTGCATTGAACTGCTCCTCCTCAAGTGGGAGAAAGAAACCCTAGAAGACAACAGTTAAAAGTATCACTGCAAACTGAAAGGCTAGTTGTTCTAACCTACCAGTCATTTTATAGGAGAAAAGATCTGACAATCTGCCTTATCCAGAGTACAGTCTAGAAAATGTAGGAGACACTTCTACTCTGCCATATGGGGTCACCATGAGTCAAAATAGACTTGATGGCACACAGCAACAATACCAGCTGCAACATCTCTGTCTTCTTCTTCCTGTCTTGTTACTTAGTTCAATTCCTCTTCCTTTTCACCCAGCACAGCATCTCCAGAATACTCCATTCGACAATTTAGCCTTCTGCTGAACCCATCTGCAATTTGGCTACAAACCTACTTTTACCTTTTAAAATCTAGTCATTGATTAACAAAAAACATGTCCTCTTAAACTTCATGCCCTCTACTTTGAATTTTAACACCTTCTTCCTTCCGTGGGTATAACCTGAGCCATCCTCTTTACCAAGTCTTTGAGAGTAGAAGAAGCAATAGTCAGTCTTTATGCTTGCTTGTTTCTCTGATGCAAGCAAATAAGATTATGCATCATTTTGATTATGTGTCATTTTGGTGAAGCCATTAAAGTACACAAAGTCCACACAGCATGGCATGGTAAACACCAATCTAATAACTTTATTTTTCAGACAATACTTAGTTGTACAAAGTGTCATCCTAGACATGATCTCATCTTATGTCTCATCTTATCCCCATAGTAACTTTAGTCCTTTGATAGATCAGGTAGTGTATTAGTCAGCATCCTGTCAGGGAACAGAAAATAGAAAGTGAAGAATGAATTAGATGTAAATCTGTTAGCTGCAGAAAGGGGAATAAGAGAATTTCAAGGTTTCACAAAGGTAGCAACTGCAGAAAGCAAATACCAGTCCTTAGAGCTGTGGGAACCAAGGGAAGAGGGAGCAATTATTAAAATTCAGGAGCTTAGATGAAGCAACCCTTGGAGGTGAAATGTGGGTCTTTTAAGGAGGTAGTCTTGCTTGGTTGGTGTCGGAGTTCATGCAAGATGGGACCTAGATTTCAGAGGTGGAACTTTTGAATTGGACTGGTATCTGGAGTGGAGAAAAACACTGAATGAAGATGGTCCCGCAAGTGTTGGAGAAACTGTGAGCATAATTCAGAAGCTGTTAGAGGAAGGAACTGTTGCTTTCATATACATTTTTGCAGTTGTGAAACTGTCAGCAGACAGGAAGTGCACAGGAAACAGACTAGAAGAAGCAAGTTCTTTCTTTCTCCTACAGGGTTTGCTGTCAACCTTTGTTGCCCCCTATCAAATTCACCAGCCACTCCTTGGAAACCCTATACAGGGTCTGTGTAGGTTGAAACTGACTGGATGGCACCTAACAACAACAGCAATTGTTCTTGCATGTCGTTGACTCAGTTCCAACTCATAGTGATCTTGTAAAGGATTTCTGGGAGCAGGTTTGAATGCTGACCTTGTGATTAGCAGTCCAGTACCCTGGTAGCATAGGGTTACAAATCAGGCTGTGAACCTTAAGGTTAGCAGTTTGAAACTACGAGCTGTTCCATGGGGAAAAGATGAGGCTTTCTGCTCCTGTAAAGATTCACAGCCTTGGAAACCCTGTACAGGGTCGCTGAGTCGGAACTGACTCAACAGCACTTAACAACAACAAAACCTACCCTACAGCACCACACCAGGTTGTACCTTATTAGCAGATCTTAATAGAGAACTGGAGTCTCTGGGTGTTGAAAATACTTAACACAAAAGGTTGGAGTCTGGAGACCACGCACAGGTGCCTGGGAATAAAGTTCTGGCTATTTACTTCTGCAAAATCAGTCATAGAAAATCCATGGAGCATCCTACACCTCTACTGACATACATGGGCTCACCAGGAGTCAGAATGAATTCGTCAACTGATTAGCAGGGAGCAGAAATATGGCATGCTGAGTCCCAGCTTCTGTATCTGAAAGCAGAATGTACAAAAGTGGCTTTTGAGGCTATCGTCAATAGCTTTCTACCTGGAACAGGTTCTATGACTGCACAAATTTAACAAAAAGGAAAACAGAGGCTTCGAAGTTTAACTGATTGCTAAGGTAGTACACTCGGTGAAGTGTTAGGGCTGGGGCTTACATTCAGATATCTTGATTATAAATGTCAGTTTTTTCCATTATACTACATTGCCTGAGTCTCCCAAAGTTGAAATAGCTTACCTACAATCACATAGCATTTCACTGCAAATATTGAAAGAATCTCCATCTCAACAATATCCAATTTAGTACCTTTTGTCTCTATCACCATGCCGTAAAAATGTCGTATGGTCTTTCAGAAGAAAGAGCAAGATTAGGAGATAAGAGAACTTAGGTTTAAAAGAAGGACCTCAAAGCCACAATTTACAACTAGAGAGCTAAGCTGATAGAAGTTCCAACTACCTTGTTGTAATAGAAAGCCCAATTCCGTTATTAATTAATTCAACAAACACTTATAACGTGTCTACCTCATTACAGACAATATTTTAGTTGAAGGCAGTTCAGAAGTGAATACAAATATTTGCTACCATGCAGTTATCAGACTAGTAAGGAAGATAGACAATAGCATAAATACATACAGAATATGTTAGTAGCCGGTTGTCCTGAGTCAATTCTGCTTCATGGTGACCTTATGTGTGTCAGAATAGAATGTTCCACAGGGTTTTCAATAACTGATTTCTCAGAAATAGTTGGCCAGGACTTTTTTCCAAGGTGCCTTCAGGTTGATTTACACTTGTAACCTTTTGATTAGTAGCCAAACACTTTAACCATTTATATTCCCTTGGGGAAAGAGCTATCAAATGAAACAAGGATGGAAGAGAGAAAGCATCAAGGCTGATTTCATTTCTCTATAGTTTGCCAGCAAGTTCACATGGAGAAGGTGACACCGGAGAAAAGACCGTAGGGAAACAAGGGAGCGAGCCATGTAGATATTATGAGAAACATATTTCAGGTCGGAGGAGTAGCACATACAGAGCCCTGCAGCAGAAGAGGAAAAATAAAGAATCTAGTGTGGCAGGAGAAGTGTGAGCAAGGAAGAGAGTAGTAAGAGACAGATGATGGTAGAATAGTGGATATTTATGCCTATAGAGCCTCATATGAAGATCTCTACTCTAAAAGGTTTCTATGTTCCTGGAATCCATTGTCTCTCTGTGTGGGACAATTATACTTTCTTCCTCATTGACATCATGTGTAGCTTTGTGACTTGCTTTGGTCAGTGAACATGGACATAAATGATAGCTGTCCTTTTAGATAGAATCTATAAAATCTATCACACGGTTCACCATATTCTCCTTTCCCTCTTCCAAGATGATCAGCTCCATCAGTGTGGTCCCCAGAAGGGAGGTGATGTGGAATTAAGCTTCTGTGAACCTGACATATGCCTGGGCACAAGTACGAGGACAATCCTGGATTATGAAAACCTAGATTTTCAATTTGTCCTTGCAACATATCCTGGACTATTTTGAATGGTGAATACTTCTGGTGATTTATGATTATGATATAGGTCTAGATTAAGTCTGAAGAAGAATTGACCTGTTTAAATCATGGTGTTGGAAAAAACATAGAAACTCCCATGGACTGCCAGAAGAACAAAGAAGTCTATCTTGGACAATGTACAGTTAGAATGGTCCTTAGAAGTAAGAATGGTAAGACTTTGGATATGTTATCATGAGGCACCAGTCATCATAGAGAAAGACATCATACTCAGTGAAGAAGAGGAAGAGCTTCAGTGAGATGGATTGACACTGTGGCTACACCAATGAGCTGAAGCTCAGCATTGATTGTGAGGGCGGTACTAGACTAAGCAGTGTTTTCTTCTGTTGTACGTAGTGTTTATAGCAACTGGAGTCAACTCAGTGTCACCTAACAATAAGTTATAAACAGATCTATAGGTGTGGTGTTTCAGGATAAGCACTCGACAACAAGGTTGGCAGTTTACACTCATGGTGGTTCAAATAAATCAACTGGACTGCACTTAACAGCAACAACAACATACATAATACGCTATTAAGTGGTGTTGAGTCAATTCTTACTCATAGCAATACTAAAATACCATTTTTCCTTGTTTTTTCAGTGCCATCAAGCCAGTTCCAATTCATAGCAGCCCTGTATAAGTTTCCCGAGAAGTGGCTGGTAGATTTGAACTTCGAAACTTGCAGTTCAAACAGATTTTGCTGTCTAAGGCGACTTGTAGTCCAATTCATATCCTAGAGCACCACACCAGGGCTCCCCAAATGTATATATGTATATACACACTTAGGAGCTCTGGTAGCGTAGCGGTTATGAATCGGGCTGCGAATCGCAAGGTCAGAAGTTCGAAACTACCAGCCACTCCGCTATATATATATATATATAGTTTTAGGAGTCCTGGAGTGGTGCTGTGGGTTAATGCATTGGACTGCAAAGTTGGTTTGAACCACAGGGTCAGTGGTTCAAGCTTATCAGCTTCTCCAAGATGTGGCTGATAGATTTGAACTGCAAACCTGACAGTTCAAATAGACCTTGCTGTCCAAGGATACCTTGCAGTCCAGCTTATATCCTAGAGCACCACACCAGGACTCCCAAGTATATGTATACACATATACATAAACATATACATGTATACACATATACATACACATATATATATATATGTATATATATATATATATATAATTTTAGGAGTCCTGGTGTGGCGTTGTGGGTTAATGTGCTGGACTACAAAGTCAGTTTGAACAACAAGGTCAGCAATTCAAGCTCATCAGCTGCTCCTAGGAAATCCTATACAGGATCGCTATGGGTCAGAATCCACCCACTCGATGGCACTTAACAACATGTGATTTTACGTATGTTTATGTTTTCTATCCTGGTATAGTTCATCAAGGTTTTGTTGTTGTTATGTGCCATTGAGTTGGTTCCAACTCACAGAGACTCTATATAGGGTTTCCGAAGAACCACTGGTGGATTTGAATTGCCGACCTTATAGTTTGCAGACCAGGGCACATCCTACAGTGGTGCCACATCAGGACTCCTGATCAGGAATTCGTAGTCTCAAAACTAAAACTTTTAGTTTTAATCTACTTTTCTTCTTTTCTGCACTGTGGAGTGAATTGTACTGTAGGAGTGAATTGAGTGATTTAGCAGACATGCTAATTTCTTTATCTTTTGATTTTCCTGTTATTTAACACTAAACACCAATATCTTCCTAAACTCATAAACTTCATTTACTGAATTTTTGTAAGATGCAGCTGGGGAGATGTATGGAGGGAAAAATTAATGTGTCTAGATTGTTATTACTATCTGCAGGAGCTGTCATATAACAATGCCTAGAGTGTTATTAATTATGACTTAACAGAATACACTTAGTCTGTAAATAGTAGCATAAAAGCTCTGGTAGCGTAGAAGGAGTTCTGGTAGCGTAGTGGTTACGAATCGGGCTGCAAGCCGCAAGGTCAGCAGTTCGAAACTACCAGCGGTTCTGCGGGATAAAGATGAGGCATTCTGCTCCTGTACAGTTTAACAGCCTCGGAAACCCTGTGCAGGGTCACTATGAGTCGGAACCGGCTCCACGGCACATAACAACAACAACAATATTCATAATGCTGATAATGCTATTTCCTAAGATAACATAAAATTTACACTTGAAGTAAGCTAGCTATTTCTTTATATTGAATGGTGGTTGGTGGTTATGTGCCATGGAGTTGGTTCCGACTTATAGCGACCCTGTACAGGGTTTCCAATGCTATAAATCTTTACGGGAGCAGAAAGCCTCATCTTTCTCCCGCGGAACAGCTGGTAGTTTCAAACTGCTGACCCTGAGGTTTGCAGCCCAATTCGTAACCACTATGCCGTCTTCAATAAAGATATGGCTCTTTCATGCTTCTCCTTCTACAGCAAAACCAATTAGGACATTTCACCAGTGACGGCTAGAATCCTCCCGATGTTATGTGATCTGCTGGGGTTCCTCACGATTTTTCCCCATTGACTTTTTATTACTTAAAAAGAAAATCCTGGATTTGTTATTCTTTAGATACTTTTATAGATAAAACATGAATAGCATTACACATATGAATGCACATTTTTCCTGTGATTTCAGTTTCACAGGTCCTAATTAAATAATGAATTTAAAAGACAGTGAAAACTACAGAAACAGGGATATTCATACCTATTAATTATATTACTTATTCCTTTGAAATAAGCTTTGGTAGGTAAAAAATTTGGAAAGACCTAAAAACAGGTCAGGAATACGTATGTATCATCATAGTATATTATTGTAGCATAATCTCAGTTTTCTTTAGCTAAGAGTCTGTTTGGGAAAAGAGAATAAACGACAAAAAAGCATTCTTAATGAAACTGTATCCTTAGCCTCATATTTACTGAATCAAGCATTCATGTATGAGATGTTTTTGTTATAATTCTCTTTGTTCTTGATCATGAATGCCTAGTAGGAGTCCTGGTGTGACATTGTAGGACAAACATTGGACTGCTAATCGTAAGGTTGGTGGTTCAAACTCATGAGCTGCATCTCAGAAGCCATATAGGGTTGCTACGATTTGGAACCATAGCACTTGACAACAACAACAAATCTTCTAGTAAGTGTGTGTGATTTCATTATTCCTTTTAGTAAAACCTAATTTAAGATTGTTGTTGTTGTTGTTAAGTGCCGTCGAGTCAGTTCCGACCCATAGCGACCCTGTACAGGGTTTCCGAGGGTGTAAATCTTTACGGGAGTAGAAAGCCTCATCTTTCTCCCGCGGAGTGGCTGGTAGTTTCGAACTGCTGACCTTAAGGTTCGCAGCCCGATTCGTAACCACTACGCTACCAGAGCTCCTTTACACTACACTAAATATTGAATGCTGGAATTATATAGTAGAGATCCATTGTTCCCAGAAAGGGGAGAGAGTGGGAAGCTTTTAAGCTACGAATAAAAAAAAACAATTAAAAAAAAAAAATTGAAGCTCTGAATTAGTTTTATAAAATCTTACTTGGATAAGGAAGATAGACAAGTGATGAGCAAATTACATTTTTGGGAATCCATTCAGTCTCAAAATATTTGGAAGGAAAAATGACAAAGCAATGTCTCATTTGCAGTTCTGAATAATTTTTAAAATGCTATAGATCTTGACAAATACTCTAAGAAGAACTTTTATTCACCTTCCTCCTACTTAGCAAATATATCTGTCACCAACAATATTTATATAAGTCAATATACCCAAAGATCCAAATGATTCATCTTTATCTGTTCAAGATCACTTATTTTTAGATTCCAAAAAGCATTATCAATGATCAGATTTCACTATTGATATATGAATATTGGTAGATGATATCTTAGTAGACAACATGGAACATCAGAATGATTATGGGTTTTGGAAATCTAAAAACTAAGGCATGAATTCCCACTTAATTAACTGGAAACTCTAGGGCAAGTCATTTATTGCCTCTGACTCCCTAGTGAAGGGGAAACCCACTCCTGGAATGAGATAAACTTTAGAAATTGCTACTAAGTAGGTACTTAACAAATATAATGCCCTCTTTAAAAATTAGAAGATCTTTCTCCAAGACTCCTGTGAAATGATTTTCTTCTACATCTGTATGCTTTCTCTATATTGTCTTTCCATGATTTAATTCCAAATCGTCAAGACAACATGCTGCCAAAATCACCTAGGCTTTCTTTTCACTTTATTAAAATATATACTGTGTTGTGTGAAATTTTTGAGAATTTTTTAAAAAAATAAAAAAAACATTTCAGTAAGACTCACTCAATGAAACAGTTTTTTGATGTTTTATATTTGAATATAACATACTTGAAAGATTCAATATAAAACCAAAATTATATAAAATGAATACATTTTGTTGTTGTTGTGAAGTGCTGTCGAGTTCCGATCCATAGCGACCTTGTATAGGGTTTTCGAGGAGCAGCTGGTGAGCTTGAACCGCCGACCTTGCAGTTCAAATGGCTTTGCAGCCTAGCGCATAGAATCTATAATTTAACATTCTGGTTATACTTCTTTCGATACAGATTTGGTTGTTCTTCTGGTGATCCACGGTACTTTATTTCCTTGATTTTCTTTATCCTGTTTCTTAGAAGTCAGGATGGCAACACTTGGCTTCTCATACTTCGGGCATATCAACAGGAAGGACCAGTTTTTGGAGACGGATATGAATATGACTGGAGAAGAGTTGCCTCCACAAAGTACAGTTGACCATGATGGTACAAATGGAGAAAACATTAGGGACCTTCATTGGCTTCTGGGGTATAATCAAAATGATGAGAAACATTAATAATCAAAATATGATATGTACTAAGTATGAACCTAGGAAAATTGAAAGTTGTCAAAAACAAAATGGAAAGCATAAAGGTTAGTTGCCTAGGCATTAGTTAAATGAAATAAACAGGTATTGGCCATTTTGAATCTGACAATCTTGCAATTTACTATGCTGGGAATGAAAAATTCAAGAGAAATGGCACTGCATTCATCATCAAAAAGAACATTTCAAGATTTATCTTTTGAAGTGTAATGCTGTCTGTGATAGGATAATGACCATACACCTACAAGGAAGACCAGTTAATACATATATTGTGCAAATACAGTCATCAAACACTAAAATCAATAGTGATGAAGTTGAAAAATTCTAACTTATTCAGTCTAAAACCAATTAAACATGAAATCAAAATGTATCAATGATTACTGGTGATTTTATGCAAAGGCTGGAAACAAAGAGGAACGATCAGCAAGTAGTTGGAAAATATGGCATTGGTGATAGAAATGATGATGGTATTTTGCAAGGCCAATGACTTTTTCATAGCTAATACCATTTTAAACAACATAAAAGGTGATTATACACATGGACCATACCAGAAGTAATACACAGAAATCAAATTGACCACATTTCTGGGTTAAAAAATTGGAAAAGCTCCATATTATTTGCCAGCACAAGACCAGGGGCCAACTGTGGAACAGACCATCAATAGTTCATAGGCAAGTTCAGGCTGAAGCTGAAGAAAATGAAAACACTTCCACAGAGCCAAAATATTAACTTGAACATATCCCACCTGATAGAGAACATCTCAAGAACAGACTTTATGCATAAGACACTAATGACCAAAGACCAGACAAGCTGTGGGATAACATCAAGAGGAAGAAAACAAAAAGATATAAAAAAGAGAAAATGAAGAAAAGACAAAGATTGATATCAGACGAGACTCTGGGACTTGCTATCCCTCACAATAGAGATACTAAAGCAAATGGAAGAAATGAGGAAGTCAAAGCGCTGAATAGAAAATTTCAAAGGGGCAATTTGAGAAGACAAAGTTAAGTATTATAATGAAATGCACAAAGACCTGGAGTTAGAAAAATCTAAAGGGAAGAACATACCCAGGATTCAAGCTAAAGGATTTGAAGAAAAACAAATCAATCCTCAACTTGAAATATTGAAGGATTCCATGAGCAAAATATTTAAATGATGCAGAAAGCACCAAAAGAAGATGGAAGGTATATATAGAGTTACTGTACCAAAAAGATATGGTCAATGTTCAACTATTTCAAGCAATAGCATACAATCAAGAACTGATGTCACTGAAGGAAGAAGTTCAAGTTACACTCAAAGTATTGGCAAAAAAAAACAAGCTCTAGGAACTGCTGGAATACAAATTGAAAAATTTCAGCAAACAGATGCATCACGGGAGGCAATCACTCATCTGTGCCAAGAAATTTGGAAGACCATTATCTGCTAACTGATTGGATAAGATCAATTTGTGCTCGTTGCAGAGAGGTGACCCAATGGGATGCAGAAATCATTGAACAATATGATTAATATCACATCTAAGTAAAATTTTGTTGAAAATAATTAAAAGATGGCTATGCCAGTATATCAACAGTGAACTGCCAGAAACTCAAGCCAGACTCAGATGGGGATTTGGAACTAGGGATACCCATTGCTGATATGAGATGGATTTTGGCTAGAAGTAGAGAATACCAGAAAGATGTTTACATGTGCTGGGAGGTCAACCAAAGATCAAAATTATATCAATGTCAAAGAAGAGATAAATGTAGGAACAGAGATCCAGGTGGTGAGAATGTCCGGTAGACTACAGGATACAATAGATTCTCTTAAATGGAAAGAAAGTTAATAGACTATAATGTAACCCCAAAGAAAGTTAATACTTCACAACTTACCATGAAAATGAACTTCCAAGTGGAACGAGCAAACATGAAAACCAAGACGAACCTGGCAAGAAATAGCACAAAAAAACACCAACTCAGCACAAGAAGGCATATAGAACAAAGCAATGAACAGCACTACCAAAATATTAATATAATGGCAGCAATTAATTCATACCTATCTATAGTTACATTGAATGTCAATGGATTGAATGCATCGGTGAAGAGACAGAGAGTGGCACATTGGATAAGAAAACAAGACCTTTCAATATGCTGCCTGCAATAGATACACCTCACACACAAAGACAAAAACAGACTAAAAATTAAAGGATGGAAAAAATATACCTAGCTTACTGCAACAATAAACAAGCAGGAGTGGAAATTATAATATCTGATAAAGTAAACTTTAAAACAAAAACCAGCAAAGAGATAATCAAGGACACTATCTCATGATCAAAGGGTCAATTGAGCAAGATGACATAACCATAATTAATATCTATGCTCCCAATGAAAAAGCACCAAGATATATGAAGTAAACCTTCCTAGAGTTGAAAGAAATAGATAAACTGACAATTATAGTGGGAGATTTTAATGCACCACTCTTGAAAAGGGACAGAACAACCAGAAAGAAACTAGACAAAGTTACAGAGGAACTAAACAGCACAATCAACCAACTTGACCTCACAGACATGTATAGAGCATTCAACCCAACAACAACACAGTATACTTTCTTCTCCAGTGCACATGGAGCATTCTCCAGAATTGATCATGTGTTAGGTCACAAAGCAAGCCTCCATGAATTTACAAACATCAAAATATTACAGAGCATCCTTTCAGACCACAAAGTTATCAAACTAGAAATCAACAACAAGACTAAGGATATAAAGTTGAATACATGGATACTGCACAATACCCTGCTGAAAAGTGACTGGGTAAAAAAAGAAATTAAACGTGAATTCATAAAGTTCCTAGAAACAAACGAGAAGGAAAAGACAACATACCCAAATCTTTGGGACACAGCGAAAGCCACACTGAGGACAATTTATTGTGATAAATGTGCACATTCAAAAAGAAGAAAGAACAAAAATTAACACATTAACACAGCATCTTCAACAATTAGAAACTGACCAACAAAGGGAGCCTACAGTCACCAAAAGAAAAGAAAGAATAAAGATAAGAGTAGAAATAAATGAGATGGAAAACAGAAAAACTATAGAAACAATCAACAGGACA
>NW_006408571.1:809026-810616 GCF_000296735.1 Chrysochloris asiatica
ATCAACCCAGGGTCTGCGTATGCTGTCCCCAGCACAAAAAACTCCCAACTAAAAAAGTCCAGGCCCAGATGGCTTCACTGGTGAGTTTTACCAAACATTCAGGGAAGAACTGTCACCAATACTACTCAAATTATTCTAGAATATAGAAGAGGATGGAAAACTTCCTAATACTTTTTATGAAGCAAGCATAACTCTCAACCCCAAACCAGGGAAGGACAACTGCAGACCAATATCCATCATGAACATAGACGCCAAAATTCTCCCAACAGAATCCAGAAGCACATCAAAAAAATAGTACATTACGACCAAGTGGGTTTCATAAAAGAGATGCAAGGATGGTTCAACATTACAAAAACTATCAATGTAGTTCACCACATAAATAAAAAAAGGAAAAGAACCACATGATCATATTGATTGATGCAGAAAATGTATTTGACAAAATCCAACATCCATTCCTGATAGAAACACTCAACAAAGTAGGAATCGAGGGAAATTCCTCAACGCAATAAAGAGTATTTATACAAAACCAACCGCCTACATAACTCTCAATGGAGAGAAACTGAAAGCCTTCCTTCTGCTAAAAGGAAACAGACAAGGATGCCCTTTGTCACCACTCCTTTTCAATATTGTTTTGGAAGTATTAGTCAGAGCTACATGTCAAGATAGGGAAATTAAAGACATCCAGATTGGCAAAGAGGAAATAAAACTCTCTCTATTTACAGACAATAAGATCCTATACATAGAAAACCCCAAATACTCAATAAAATAGCTACTAGCCCTCATTGGAAGATTCAGCAAAGTGACAGGGTATAAAATCAACATACAAAAATCAATTGGATTCCTCTATAGCAACAATGACAGCATTGAAAAAAGACATTAGGAAAGAAATACCATTTACAATATCCACACAAAGGATGAAATATTTAGGAATAAATGTAACCAGAGAAACAAAGGACTTACATGAAGAAAATTACAAAACACTACTACAAGAAACCAAAAGAGAGTTACAGAAATGGAAGAGCATACCATGTCCCTGGATAGGAAGACTAAACATCTTGAAAATGTCAATACTGCCCAAAGCAATTTACACATATAATGCAATCCCAATCCAGATTCCAACAACATTCTTCAAAGAGATGGAAAAGACAATTACTAACTTCATATGGAAAGGAAGGAGACCCAGGATAAGCAAAGCACTGCTTAAGAAGAAGAAAAAGTTTGGAAACCTCTCACTCCCCAATTTCAAAATTTAACACATGGCTGCAGTGGTAAAAACAGCCTGGTACTGGTACAATGAAAAAAACATTGATCAATGGAACAGAATTGAAAATCCAGAAATTAACCCATCCACATACAGCCAACTGATTTTCGAAAAAGTGCCTAGGTATATTGCATGGGGAGGAGCTAGTTTCTTTAACAGATGGTGCTGGCAGAATTGGAAAGCAATATGCAAAAGATTGAAACAAGACCTTCACCTCATGCCCTATACAAAAACCTACTCAGCATGGATTAAAGACCTAAAGTGAATCTCCAGATGATGAAAGTCATCAATGAAAAAATAGGGACAAATGTGAGGGTTCTAATTCAGGA
>NW_006408571.1:810811-811937 GCF_000296735.1 Chrysochloris asiatica
GGAAATTACAACAGCTCTACAAGGAAAAGACAAATAACCCAATTAAAAAATGGGCACAGGACATGAACAGACATTTCACCAAGGAGGAGATCTGGGCAGTCAACAAATGTATGAAGAAATGTTCATGATCACTAGCCATCAGAGAGACACAAATCAAAACAACAATGACCTATCATCTCACACCAGTCAATAACAGCAAAGATAAAAAAATGTAGAGGACAATAATTGCTGGTGAGGATGTGGAGAGACTAGGATGCTCCTGCATTGGTGGTAGGATTGCAAAATGATCCAGCATCTCTGGAAAGCAATATGGTGCTTGGTCAGAAGGTTGGAAATAGAAATACCTTATAATCCAGCAATCCCTCTACTTGGTATTTACTCACAAGAAATATAAGCCATATCACAAGTAGATGTATGCACACCAATGTTCATAGCAGCACTATTTACAATAGCAAAAAGATGGAGACAGCCTAAGTGAACCCAAATGAAGAATGGATAAACAAACTGTGGTACATACACACAGTGGAATACTATGCCATCTTGAAGAACAACAAGGAAGCTGCAAGCCACCGCATAACATGGATGAACCTTGAGGACATTGTGCGTAATGAAATTAGTCAGTCACAAAAGGAGAAATATTGCATAGGACCATTATTGTAAAAGAGTAAGAAAAAGAACCCACACTAAAAGGGGAAAAAATTATATATATATTTGCTGACCACCAGGATATATGGGACAAGAGGAATTGAGGGAGGGAGAGGAAGACAGAGCACAGGTCAAGGAATAGACACAAGTTAGCTTGGGGCCGGGGGTGGGGGAGTGTCATGGGGAATAATACACCAGAAGGGGGAGGGGAATGGAAGAACAAGGCTGATGGGAGAACAGTTAGGCAGGTTAGCATGGGCTAAGTGGGACAGAGGTAAATGATGATATATATACAACCTGGGAACAACTGGGCTTCAGTATACAGGGATTGCGGAACAGTTTGAAGGGGTAAGAGGGAAATAGTGTTAAGATGCTTGGCTGTTTTTTGAATCTTGGTTGCTCTCGCCTACCATTGTAAAATAGACACTTGAGGTGGGGAGAAAGTAATAGCCAGAATCATCAATACAGAAATCTTGTAAGT